>NC_048569.1:4146663-4184163 GCF_013265735.2 Oncorhynchus mykiss | reverse complement strand
AGGCCTCCCTTTCCATTGAAATGATCTGGTAGATTAGTGGTGGAGGGTGGGGAGGAGGGTGGGAGGCCTCCCTTTCCATTGAAATGATCCGGTAGATTAGTGGTGGAGGGTGGGAGGCCTCCCTTTCCATTGTAATGATCCGGTAGATTAGTGGTGGAGGGTGGGGAGGAGGGTGGGAGGCCTCCCTTTCCATTGTATTGATCTGGTAGATTAGTGGTGGAGGGTGGGGAGGAGGGTGGGAGGCCTCCCTTTCCATTGAAATGATCTGGTAGATTAGTGGTGGAGGGTGGGGAGGAGGGTGGGAGGCCTCCCTTTCCATTGAAATGATCCGGTAGATTAGTGGTGGAGGGTGGGAGGCCTCCCTTTCCATTGTAATGATCCGGTAGATTAGTGGTGGAGGGTGGGGAGGAGGGTGGGAGGCCTCCCTTTCCATTGTATTGATCTGGTAGATTAGTGGTGGAGGGTGGGGAGGAGGGTGGGAGGCCTCCCTTTCCATTGTAATGATCCGGTAGATTAGTGGTGGAGGGTGGGGAGGAGGGTGGGAGGCCTCCCTTTCCATTGAAATGATCTGGTAGATTAGTGGTGGAGGGTGGGGAGGAGGGTGGGAGGCCTCCCTTTCCATTGTATTGATCTGGTAGATTAGTGGTGGAGGGTGGGGAGGAGGGTGGGAGGCCTCCCTTTCCATTGTATTGATCCGGTAGATTAGTGGTGGAGGGTGGGGAGGAGGGTGGGAGGAGGGTGGGAGGCCTCCCTTTCCATTGAAATGATCCGGTAGATTAGTGGTGGAGGGTGGGGAGGAGGGTGGGAGGCCTCCCTTTCCATTGAAATGATCTGGTAGATTAGTGGTGGAGGGTGGGGAGGAGGGGTGGGAGGAGGGTGGGAGGCCTCCCTTTCCATTGAAATGATCTGGTAGATTAGTGGTGGAGGGTGGGGAGGAGGGTGGGGAGGAGGGTGGGAAGCCTCCCTTTCCATTGAAATGATCCGGTAGATTAGTGGTGGAGGGTGGGGAGGAGGGTGGGAGGCCTCCCTTTCCATTGAAATGATCCGGTAGATTAGTGGTGGAGGGTGGGGAGGAGGGTGGGAGGCCTCCCTTTCCATTGAAATGATCTGGTAGATTAGTGGTGGAGGGTGGGAGGAGGGTGGGAGGCCTCCCTTTCCATTGAAATGATCCGGTAGATTAGTGGTGGAGGGTGGGGAGGAGGGTGGGAGGCCTCCCTTTCCATTGAAATGATCCGGTAGATTAGTGGTGGAGGGTGGGAGGAGGGTGGGAGGCCTCCCTTTCCATTGAAATGATCCGGTAGATTAGTGGTGGAGGGTGGGGAGGAGGGTGGGAGGCCTCCCTTTCCATTGAAATGATCCGGTAGATTAGTGGTGGAGGGTGGGGTGGAGGGTGGGAGGCCTCCCTTTCCATTGAAATGATCCGGTAGATTAGTGGTGGAGGGTGGGGAGGAGGGTGGGAGGCCTCCCTTTCCATTGAAATGATCTGGTAGATTAGTGGTGGAGGGTGGGGAGGAGGGTGGGAGGCCTCCCTTTCCATTGAAATGATCCGGTAGATTAGTGGTGGAGGGTGGGGAGGAGGTTGGGAGGCCTCCCTTTCCATTGAAATGATCTGGTAGATTAGTGGTGGAGGGTGGGGAGGAGGGTGGGAAGCCTCCCTTTCCATTGTAATGATCCGGTAGATTAGTGGTGGAGGGTGGGGAGGAGGGTGGGAAGCCTCCCTTTCCATTGAAATGATCCGATGAATTAGTGGCGGAGGGTGGGAGGCCTCCCTTTCCATTGTAATGATCCGGTAGATTAGTGGTGGAGGGTGGGGAGGAGGGTGGGAAGCCTCCCTTTCCATTGTAATGATCCAGTAGATTAGTGGTGGAGGGTGGGGAGGAGGGTGGGAGGCCTCCCTTTCCATTGTATTGATCCGGTAGATTAGTGGTGGAGGGTGGGAGGCCTCCCTTTCCATTGTAATGATCCAGTAGATTAGTGGTGGAGGGTGGGGAGGAGGGTGGGAGGCCTCCCTTTCCATTGAAATGATCCGGTAGATTAGTGGTGGAGGGTGGGGAGGAGGGTGGGAGGCCTCCCTTTCCATTGAAATGATCCGGTAGATTAGTGGTGGAGGGTGGGGAGGAGGGTGGGAGGCCTCCCTTTCCATTGAAATGATCTGGTAGATTAGTGGTGGAGGGTGGGAGGAGGGTGGGAGGCCTCCCTTTCCATTGAAATGATCCGGTAGATTAGTGGTGGAGGGTGGGGAGGAGGGTGGGAGGCCTCCCTTTCCATTGAAATGATCCGGTAGATTAGTGGTGGAGGGTGGGAGGAGGGTGGGAGGCCTCCCTTTCCATTGAAATGATCTGGTAGATTAGTGGTGGAGGGTGGGAGGAGGGTGGGAGGCCTCCCTTTCCATTGAAATGATCCGGTAGATTAGTGGTGGAGGGTGGGGAGGAGGGTGGGAGGCCTCCCTTTCCATTGAAATGATCCGGTAGATTAGTGGTGGAGGGTGGGAGGAGGGTGGGAGGCCTCCCTTTCCATTGAAATGATCCGGTAGATTAGTGGTGGAGGGTGGGGAGGAGGGTGGGAGGCCTCCCTTTCCATTGAAATGATCCGGTAGATTAGTGGTGGAGGGTGGGGTGGAGGGTGGGAGGCCTCCCTTTCCATTGAAATGATCCGGTAGATTAGTGGTGGAGGGTGGGGAGGAGGGTGGGAGGCCTCCCTTTCCATTGAAATGATCTGGTAGATTAGTGGTGGAGGGTGGGGAGGAGGGTGGGAGGCCTCCCTTTCCATTGAAATGATCCGGTAGATTAGTGGTGGAGGGTGGGGAGGAGGTTGGGAGGCCTCCCTTTCCATTGAAATGATCTGGTAGATTAGTGGTGGAGGGTGGGGAGGAGGGTGGGAAGCCTCCCTTTCCATTGTAATGATCCGGTAGATTAGTGGTGGAGGGTGGGGAGGAGGGTGGGAAGCCTCCCTTTCCATTGAAATGATCCGATGAATTAGTGGCGGAGGGTGGGAGGCCTCCCTTTCCATTGTAATGATCCGGTAGATTAGTGGTGGAGGGTGGGGAGGAGGGTGGGAAGCCTCCCTTTCCATTGTAATGATCCAGTAGATTAGTGGTGGAGGGTGGGGAGGAGGGTGGGAGGCCTCCCTTTCCATTGTATTGATCCGGTAGATTAGTGGTGGAGGTTGGGAGGCCTCCCTTTCCATTGTAATGATCCAGTAGATTAGTGGTGGAGGGTGGGGAGGAGGGTGGGAGGCCTCCCTTTCCATTGTATTGATCCGGTAGATTAGTGGTGGAGGGTGGGAGGCCTCCCTTTCCATTGTAATGATCCGGTAGATTAGTGGTGGAGGGTGGGGAGGAGGGTGGGAGGCCTCCCTTTCCATTGAAATGATCTGGTAGATTAGTGGTGGAGGGTGGGGAGGAGGGTGGGAAGCCTCCCTTTCCATTGTAATGATCCGGTAGATTAGTGGTGGAGGGTGGGGAGGAGGGTGGGAGGCCTCCCTTTCCATTGAAATGATCTGGTAGATTAGTGGTGGGGGGAGGGGAGGAGGGTGGGAGGCCTCCCTTTCCATTGTAATGATCCGGTAGGTTAGTGGTGGAGGGTGGGGAGGAGGGTGGGAAGCCTCCCTTTCCATTGTATTGATCCGGTAGATTAGTGGTGGAGGGTGGGGAGGAGGGTGGGAGGCCTCCCTTTCCATTGAAATTATCCAATGAATTAGTGGCGGAGGGTGGAGGCCTCCCTTTCCATTGTAATGATCCGGTAGATTAGTGGTGGAGGCTGGGGAGGAGGGTGGGAGGCCTCCTTTTCCATTGAAATGATCCGATGAATTAGTGGCGGAGGGTGGGAGGCCTCTCTTTCCATTGAAATGATCCGGTAGATTAGTGGTGGAGGCTGGGGAGGAGGGTGGGAGGCCTCCCTTTCCATTGAAATGATCTGGTAGATTAGTGGTGGATGGTGGGGAGGAGGGTGGGAGGCCTGCCTTTCCATTGAAATGATCCGGTAGATTAGTGGTGGAGGCTGGGGAGGAGGGTGGGAGGCCTCCCTTTCCATTGAAATGATCCGGTAGATTAGTGGGGGAGGGTGGGGAGGAGGGTGGGAGGCCTCCCTTTCCATTGAAATGATCCAGTAGATTAGTGGTGGAGGGTGGGGAGGAGGGAGGAGGCCTCCCTTTCCATTGAAATGATCCGGTAGATTAGTGGTGGAGGGTGGGAGGCCTCCCTTTCCATTGTAATGATCCGGTAGATTAGTGGTGGAGGGTGGGAGGCCTCCCTTTCCATTGAAATGATCCGATGAATTAGTGGCGGAGGGTGGGGAGGAGGGTGGGAGGCCTCCCTTTCCATTGAAATGATCTGGTGGATTAGTGGTGGAGGGTGGGGAGGAGGGTGGGAGGCCTCCCTTTCCATTGTAATGATCCGGTAGATTAGTGGTGGAGGGTGGGGAGGAGGGTGGGAGGCCTCCCTTTCCATTGTAATGATCCGGTAGATTAGTGGGGGAGGGTGGGAGGAGGGTGGGAGGCCTCCCTTTCCATTGAAATGATCCGGTAGATTAGTGGTGGAGGAGGGTGGGAGGCCTCCCTTTCCATTGTAATGATCCGGTAGATTAGTGGGGGAGGGTGGGAGGAGGGTGGGAGGCCTCCCTTTCCATTGAAATGATCTGGTAGATTAGTGGTGGAGGGAGGGAAGCCTCCCTTTCCATTTTAATGATCCGGTAAATTAGTGGTGGAGGGTGGGGAGGGGGGAGGGAGGCCTCCCTTTCCATTGTAATGATCCGGTAGATTAGTGGTGGAGGGTGGGAGGCCTCCCTTTCCATTGTATTGATCCGGTAGATTAGTGGTGGATGGTGGGGAGGAGGGAGGGAGGCCTCCCTTTCCATTGTATTGATCCGGTAGATTAGTGGTGGAGGGTGGGGAGGAGGGAGGAGGCCTCCCTTTCCATTGAAATGATCTGGTGGATTAGTGGCGGAGTGTGGGAGGCCTCCCTTTCTATTGTAATGATCCGGTAGATTAGTGGTGGAGGGTGGGAGGCCTCCCTTTCCATTGAAATGATCCGATGAATTAGTGGCGGAGGGTGGGGAGGAGGGTGGGAGGCCTCCCTTTCCATTGTAATGATCCAATGAATTAGTGGCGGAGGGTGGGGAGGAGGGTGGAAGGCCTCCCTTTCCATTGAAATGATCCGGTAGATTAGTGGTGGAGGAGGGTGGGAGGCCTCCCTTTCCATTGTAATGATCCGGTAGATTAGTGGGGGAGGGTGGGAGGAGGGTGGGAGGCCTCCCTTTCCATTGAAATGATCTGGTAGATTAGTGGTGGAGGGAGGGAAGCCTCCCTTTCCATTTTAATGATCCGGTAAATTAGTGGTGGAGGTTGGGGAGGGGGGAGGGAGGCCTCCCTTTCCATTGTAATGATCCTGTAGATTAGTGGTGGAGGGTGGGAGGCCTCCCTTTCCATTGTATTGATCCGGTAGATTAGTGGTGGATGGTGGGGAGGAGGGAGGGAGGCCTCCCTTTCCATTGTAATGATCCGGTAGGTTAGTGGTGGAGGGTGGGGAGGAGGGTGGGAAGCCTCCCTTTCCATTGTATTGATCCGGTAGATTAGTGGTGGAGGGTGGGGAGGAGGGTGGGAGGCCTCCCTTTCCATTGAAATGATCCAATGAATTAGTGGCGGAGGGTGGGAGGCCTCCCTTTCCATTGTAATGATCCGGTAGATTAGTGGTGGAGGCTGGGGAAGAGGGTGGGAGGCCTCCTTTTCCATTGAAATGATCCGATGAATTAGTGGCGGAGGGTGGGAGGCCTCTCTTTCCATTGAAATGATCCGGTAGATTAGTGGTGGAGGCTGGGGAGGAGGGTGGGAGGCCTCTCTTTCCATTGAAATGATCCGGTAGATTAGTGGTGGAGGCTGGGGAGGAGGGTGGGAGGCCTCCCTTTCCATTGAAATGATCCGGTAGATTAGTGGGGGAGGGTGGGGAGGAGGGTGGGAGGCCTCCCTTTCCATTGTAATGATCCGGTAGATTAGTGGTGGAGGGTGGGAGGCCTCCCTTTCCATTGAAATGATCCGGTAGATTAGTGGGGGAGGGTGGGGAGGAGGGTGGGAGGCCTCCCTTTCCATTGTAATGATCCGGTAGATTAGTGGTGGAGGGTGGGAGGCCTCCCTTTCCATTGAAATGATCCGATGAATTAGTGGCGGAGGGTGGGGAGGAGGGTGGGAGGCCTCCCTTTCCATTGAAATGATCTGGTGGATTAGTGGTGGAGGGTGGGGAGGAGGGTGGGAGGCCTCCCTTTCCATTGTAATGATCCGGTAGATTAGTGGTGGAGGGTGGGGAGGAGGGTGGGAGGCCTCCCTTTCCATTGTAATGATCCGGTAGATTAGTGGGGGAGGGTGGGAGGAGGGTGGGAGGCCTCCCTTTCCATTGAAATGATCCGGTAGATTAGTGGTGGAGGAGGGTGGGAGGCCTCCCTTTCCATTGTAATGATCCGGTAGATTAGTGGGGGAGGGTGGGAGGAGGGTGGGAGGCCTCCCTTTCCATTGAAATGATCTGGTAGATTAGTGGTGGAGGGAGGGAAGCCTCCCTTTCCATTTTAATGATCCGGTAAATTAGTGGTGGAGGGTGGGGAGGGGGGAGGGAGGCCTCCCTTTCCATTGTAATGATCCGGTAGATTAGTGGTGGAGGGTGGGAGGCCTCCCTTTCCATTGTATTGATCCGGTAGATTAGTGGTGGATGGTGGGGAGGAGGGAGGGAGGCCTCCCTTTCCATTGTATTGATCCGGTAGATTAGTGGTGGAGGGTGGGGAGGAGGGAGGAGGCCTCCCTTTCCATTGAAATGATCTGGTGGATTAGTGGCGGAGTGTGGGAGGCCTCCCTTTCTATTGTAATGATCCGGTAGATTAGTGGTGGAGGGTGGGAGGCCTCCCGTTCCATTGAAATGATCCGATGAATTAGTGGCGGAGGGTGGGGAGGAGGGTGGGAGGCCTCCCTTTCCATTGTAATGATCCAATGAATTAGTGGCGGAGGGTGGGGAGGAGGGTGGGAGGCCTCCCTTTCCATTGAAATGATCCGGTAGATTAGTGGTGGAGGAGGGTGGGAGGCCTCCCTTTCCATTGTAATGATCCGGTAGATTAGTGGGGGAGGGTGGGAGGAGGGTGGGAGGCCTCCCTTTCCATTGAAATGATCTGGTAGATTAGTGGTGGAGGGAGGGAAGCCTCCCTTTCCATTTTAATGATCCGGTAAATTAGTGGTGGAGGTTGGGGAGGGGGGAGGGAGGCCTCCCTTTCCATTGTAATGATCCTGTAGATTAGTGGTGGAGGGTGGGAGGCCTCCCTTTCCATTGTATTGATCCGGTAGATTAGTGGTGGATGGTGGGGAGGAGGGAGGGAGGCCTCCCTTTCCATTGTATTGATCCGGTAGATTAGTGGTGGAGGGTGGGGAGGAGGGAGGAGGCCTCCCTTTCCATTGAAATGATCTGGTGGATTAGTGGCGGAGTGTGGGAGGCCTCCCTTTCCATTGTAATGATCCGGTAGATTAGTGGTGGAGGGTGGGAGGCCTCCCTTTCCATTGAAATTATCCGATGAATTAGTGGCGGAGGGTGGGGAGGAGGGTGGGAGGCCTCCCTTTCCATTGTAATGATCCGATGAATTAGTGGCGGAGGGTGGGGAGGAGGGTGGGAGGCCTCCCTTTCCATTGAAATGATCTGGTGGATTAGTGGCGGAGTGTGGGAGGCCTCCCTTTCCATTGAAATGATCCGGTAGATTAGTGGTGGAGGGTGGGGAGGAGGGTGGGAGGACTCCCTTTCCATTGAAATGATCCGGTAGATTAGTGGTGGAGGGTGGGGAGGGTGGGAGGACTCCCTTTCCATTGAAATGATCCGGTAGATTAGTGGTGGAGGGTGGGGAGGAGGGTGGGAGGCCTGCCTTTCCATTGAAATGATCCGGTAGATTAGTGGTGGAGGGTGGGGAGGAGGGTGGGAGGCCTGCCTTTCCATTGAAATGATCCGGTAGATTAGTGGTGGAGGGTGGGGAGGAGGGTGGGAGGCCTCCCTTTCTATTGAAATGATCCGGTAGATTAGTGGTGGAGAGTGGGAGGCCTCCCTTTCCATTGAAATGATCCGGTAGATTAGTGGTGGAGGGTGGGGAGGAGGGTGGGAGGCCTCCCTTTCTATTGAAATGATCCGGTAGATTAGTGGTGGAGAGTGGGAGGCCTCCCTTTCCATTGAAATGATCCGGTAGATTAGTGGTGGAGGGTGGGGAGGAGGGTGGGAGGCCTCCCTTTCTATTGAAATGATCCGGTAGATTAGTGGTGGAGGGTGGGAGGCCTCCCTTTCCATTGAAATGATCCGGTAGATTAGTGGTGGAGGGTGGGAGGCCTCCCTTTCTATTGAAATGATCCGGTAGATTAGTGGTGGAGGGTGGGAAGCCTCCCTTTCCATTGTATTGATCCGGTAGATTAGTGGTGGAGGGTGGGAGGCCTCCCTTTCCATTGTATTGATCCGGTAGATTAGTGGTGGAGGGTGGGGAGGAGGGTGGGAGGCCTCCCTTTCCATTGAAATGATCCGGTGGATTAGTGGTGGATGGTGGGAGGCCTCCCTTTCTATTGAAATGATCCGGTAGATTAGTGGTGGAGGGTGGGAGGCCTCCCTTTCTATTGAAATGATCCGGTAGATTAGTGGTGGAGGGTGGGAGGCCTCCCTTTCCATTGAAATGATCCGGTAGATTAGTGGTGGAGGGTGGGAGGCCTCCCTTTCCATTGAAATGATCCGGTAGATTAGTGGTGGAGGGTGGGAGGCCTCCCTTTCTATTGAAATGATCCGGTAGATTAGTGGTGGAGGGTGGGAGGCCTCCCTTTCTATTGAAATGATCCGGTAGATTAGTGGTGGAGGGTGGGAGGCCTCCCTTTCCATTGAAATGATCCGGTAGATTAGTGGTGGAGGGTGGGAGGCCTCCCTTTCCATTGAAATGATCCGGTAGATTAGTGGTGGAGGGTGGGAGGCCTCCCTTTCCATTGAAATGATCCGGTAGATTAGTGGTGGAGGGTGGGAGGCCTCCCTTTCTATTGAAATGATCCGGTAGATTAGTGGTGGAGGGTGGGAGGCCTCCCTTTCCATTGAAATGATCCGGTGGATTAGTGGCGGAGGGTGGGAGGCCTCCCTTTCCATTGAAATGAGCCGGTAGATTAGTGGCGGAGGGTGGGAGGCCTCCCTTTCTATTGAAATGATCCGGTGGATTAGTGGTGGAGGGTGGGAGGCCTCCCTTTCTATTGAATTGATCTGGTAGATTAGTGGTGGAGGGTGGGAGGAGGGTGGGAGGCCTCCCTTTCCATTGAAATGATCCGGTAGATTAGTGGTGGAGGGTGGGGAGGAGGGTGGGAGGCCTCCCTTTCCATTGAAATGATCCGGTAGATTAGTGGTGGAGGGTGGGGAGGAGGTGGGAGGCCTCCCTTTCCATTGAAATGATCCGGTAGATTAGTGGTGGAGGGTGGGAGGAGGGTGGGAGGCCTCCCTTTCCATTGAAATGATCCGGTAGATTAGTGGTGGAGGGTGGGAGGAGGGTGGGAGGCCTCCCTTTCCATTGAAATGATCCGGTAGATTAGTGGTGGAGGGAGGGAGGCCTCCCTTTCCATTGAAATGATCCGGTAGATTAGTGGTGGAGGGAGGGGAGGAGGGTGGGAGGCCTCCCTTTCCATTGAAATGATCCGGTAGATTAGTGGTGGAGGGTGGGGAGGAGGGTGGGAGGCCTCCCTTTCCATTGAAATGATCCGGTAGATTAGTGGTGGAGGGTGGGGAGGAGGGTGGGAGGCCTCCCTTTCTATTGAAATGATCCGGTAGATTAGTGGTGGAGGGTGGGAGGCCTCCCTTTCCATTGTAATGATCCGGTAGATTAGTAGTGGAGGGTGGGAGGACTCCCTTTCTATTGAAATGATCCGGTAGATTAGTGGTGGAAGGAGGGGAGGAGGGTGGGAGGCCTCCCTTTCCATTGTAATGATCTGGTAGATTAGTGGTGGAAGGAGGGGAGGAGGGTGGGAGGCCTCCCTTTCTATTGAAATGATCTGGTAGATTAGTGGTGGGGGGAGGGGAGGAGGGTGGGAGGCCTCCCTTTCCATTGTATTGATCCGGTAGATTAGTGGTGGAGGGTGGGAGGCCTCCCTTTCTATTGTAATGATCCGGTAGATTAGTGGTGGAGGGTGGGGAGGAGGGTGGGAGGCCTCCCTTTCCATTGAAATGATCTGGTAGATTAGTAGTGGAGGGTGGGAGGCCTCCCTTTCCATTGTAATGATCCGGTAGATTAGTGGTGGAGGGTGGGGAGGAGGGTGGGAGGCCTCCCTTTCCATTGAACTGATCTGGTAGATTAGTGGTGGAGGGTGGGAGGAGGGTGGGAGGCCTCCCTTTCCATTGAAATTATCCGGTAGATTAGTGGTGGAGGGTGGGGAGGAGGGTGGGAGGCCTCCCTTTCCATTGAAATGATCTGGTAGATTAGTGGTGGAGGGAGGGGAGGAGGGTGGGAGGCCTCCCTTTCCATTGAAATGATCTGGTAGATTAGTGGTGGAGGTTGGGGAGGAGGGTGGGAGGCCTCCCTTTCCATTGTAATGATCCGGTAGATTAGTGGTGGAGGGTGGGGAGGAGGGTGGGAGGCCTCCCTTTCCATTGAAATGATCCGGTAGATTAGTGGTGGAGGGTGGGGAGGAGGGTGGGAGGCCTCCCTTTCTATTGAAATGATCTGGTAGATTAGTGGTGGAGGGTGGGGAGGAGGGTGGGAGGCCTCCCTTTCCATTGAAATGATCTGGTAGATTAGTGGTGGAGGGAGGGGAGGAGGGTGGGAGGCCTCCCTTTCCATTGAAATGATCTGGTAGATTAGTGGTGGAGGGTGGGAGGAGGGTGGGAGGCCTCCCTTTCCATTGTAATGATCTGGTAGATTAGTGGTGGAGGGTGGGGTGGAGGGTGGGAGGCCTCCCTTTCCATTGTAATGATCTGGTAGATTAGTGGTGGAGGGTGGGGTGGAGGGTGGGAGGCCTCCCTTTCCATTGTAATGATCTGGTAGATTAGTGGTGGAGGGTGGGGAGGAGGGTGGGAGGCCTCCCTTTCCATTGTAATGATCTGGTAGATTAGTGGTGGAGGGTGGGAGGCCTCCCTTTCCATTGTAATGATCCGGTAGATTAGTGGTGGAGGGTGGGAGGAGGGTGGGAGGCCTCCCTTTCCATTGAAATGATCCGGTAGATTAGTGGCGGAGGGAGGGGAGGAGGCAGGGAGGCCTCCCTTTCCATTGAAATGATCTGGTAGATTAGTGGTGGAGGGTGGGGAGGAGGTTGGGAGGCCTCCCTTTCCATTGTAATGATCTGGTAGATTAGTGGTGGAGGGTGGGAGGAGGGTGGGAGGCCTCCCTTTCCATTGTAATGATCCGGTAGATTAGTGGTGGAGGGTGGGAGGAGGGTGGGAGGCCTCCCTTTCCATTGAAATGATCTGGTAGATTAGTGGTGGAGGGAGGGGAGGAGGGTGGGAGGCCTCCCTTTCCATTGTAATGATCTGGTAGATTAGTGGTGGAGGGTGGGGAGGAGGTTGGGAGGCCTCCCTTTCCATTGAAATGATCCGGTAGATTAGTGGTGGAGGGTGGGAGGAGGGTGGGAGGCCTCCCTTTCCATTGAAATGATCTGGTAGATTAGTGGTGGAGGGTGGGGAGGAGGTTGGGAGGCCTCCCTTTCCATTGAAATGATCCGGTAGATTAGTGGTGGAGGGTGGGAGGAGGGTGGGAGGCCTCCCTTTCCATTGAAATGATCTGGTAGGTTAGTGGTGGAGGGTGGGGAGGAGGTTGGGAGGCCTCCCTTTCCATTGTATTGATCCGGTAGATTAGTGGTGGAGGGTGGGAGGCCTTCCTTTCCATTGTAATGATCCGGTAGATTAGTGGTGGAGGGTGGGAGGCCTCCCTTTCCATTGTAATGATCCGGTAGATTAGTGGTGGAGGGTGGGAGGCCTCCCTTTCTATTGAAATGATCCGGTAGATTAGTGGCGGAGGGAGGGGAGGAGGGTGGGAGGCCTCCCTTTCTATTGAAATGATCTGGTAGATTAGTGGTGGAGGGAGGGGAGGAGGGTGGGAGGCCTCCCTTTCCATTGAAATGATCCGGTAGATTAGTGGTGGAGGGTGGGAGGCCTCCCTTTCCATTGTAATGATCCGGTAGATTAGTGGTGGAGGGTGGGAGGCCTCCCTTTCCATTGTAATGATCCGGTAGATTAGTGGTGGAGGGTGGGGAGGAGGGTGGGAGGCCTCCCTTTCCATTGTATTGATCCGGTAGATTAGTGGTGGAGGGTGGGAGGCCTCCCTTTCCATTGTAATGATCCGGTAGATTAGTGGTGGAGGGTGGGAGGCCTCCCTTTCCATTGTAATGATCTGGTAGATTAGTGGCGGAGGGAGGGGAGGAGGGTGGGAGGCCTCCCTTTCTATTGAAATGATCCGGTAGATTAGTGGTGGAGGGTGGGAGGCCTCCCTTTCTATTGAAATGATCCGGTAGATTAGTGGTGGAGGGTGGGGAGGAGGGTGGGAAGCCTCCCTTTCCATTGTAATGATCTGGTAGATTAGTGGTGGAGGGTGGGGAGGAGGGTGGGAGGCCTCCCTTTCTATTGAAATGATCTGGTAGATTAGTGGTGGAGGGTGGGGAGGAGGGTGGGAGGCCTCCCTTTCCATTGAAATGATCCGGTAGATTAGTGGTGGAGGGTGGGGAGGAGGGTGGGAGGCCTCCCTTTCCATTGTAATGATCTGGTAGATTAGTGGTGGAGGGTGGGAGGCCTCCCTTTCCATTGTAATGATCCGGTAGATTAGTAGTGGAGGGTGGGAGGCCTCCCTTTCCATTGAAATGATCTGGTAGATTAGTGGTGGAGGGTGGGGAGGAGGGTGGGAGGCCTCCCTTTCTATTGAAATGATCCGGTAGATTAGTGGTGGAGGGTGGGAGGCCTCCCTTTCCATTGTAATGATCCGGTAGATTAGTGGTGGAGGGTGGGGAGGAGGGTGGGAGGCCTCCCTTTCTATTGAAATGATCTGGTAGATTAGTGGTGGAGGGTGGGGAGGAGGGTGGGAGGCCTCCCTTTCTATTGAAATGATCCGGTAGATTAGCGGTGGAGGGTGGGAGGCCTCCCTTTCCATTGTAATGATCCGGTAGATTAGTGGTGGAGGGTGGGGAGGAGGGTGGGAGGCCTCCCTTTCTATTGAAATGATCTGGTAGATTAGTGGTGGAGGGAGGGGAGGAGGGTGGGAGGCCTGCCTTTCTATTGAAATGATCCGGTAGATTAGTGGTGGAGGGTGGGAGGCCTCCCTTTCCATTGTAATGATCCGGTAGATTAGTGGTGGAGGGTGGGGAGGAGGGTGGGAGGCCTCCCTTTCTATTGAAATGATCTGGTAGATTAGTGGTGGAGGGTGGGGAGGAGGGTGGGAGGCCTCCCTTTCTATTGAAATGATCCGGTAGATTAGTGGTGGAGGGTGGGAGGCCTCCCTTTCCATTGTAATGATCCGGTAGATTAGTGGTGGAGTGTGGGAGGACTCCCTTTCCATTGAAATGATCCGGTAGATTAGTGGTGGAGGGTGGGGTGGAGGGTGGGAGGCCTCCCTTTCCATTGTAATGATCCAGTAGATTAGTGGTGGAGGGTGGGAGGCCTCCCTTTCCATTGAAATGATCCAGTAGATTAGTGGTGGAGGGTGGGGTGGAGGGTGGGAGGCCTCCCTTTCCATTGTAATGATCCAGTAGATTAGTGGTGGAGGGTGGGGAGGAGGGTGGGAGGCCTCCCTTTCCATTGAAATGATCTGGTAGATTAGTGGTGGAGGGAGGGGAGGAGGGTGGGAGGCCTCCCTTTCCATTGAAATGATCCGGTAGATTAGTGGTGGGGGGTGGGAGGAGGGTGGGAGGCCTCCCTTTCCATTGAAATGATCCGGTAGATTAGTGGTGGAGGGTGGGAGGAGGGTGGGAGGCCTCCCTTTCCATTGAAATGATCCGGTAGATTAGTGGTGGGGGGAGGGGAGGAGGGTGGGAGGCCTCCCTTTCCATTGTAATGATCTGGTAGATTAGTGGTGGAGGGTGGGGAGGAGGGTGGGAGGCCTCCCTTTCCATTGTAATGATCCAGTAGATTAGTGGTGGAGGGTGGGGAGGAGGGTGGGAGGCCTCCCTTTCCATTGTAATGATCTGGTAGATTAGTGGTGGAGGGTGGGGAGGAGGGTGGGAGGCCTCCCTTTCCATTGTAATGATCCAGTAGATTAGTGGTGGAGGGTGGGGAGGAGGGTGGGAGGCCTCCCTTTCCATTGTATTGATCCGGTAGATTAGTGGTGGAGGGTGGGGAGGAGGGTGGGAGGCCTCCCTTTCCATTGTAATGATCCAGTAGATTAGTGGTGGGGGGAGGGGAGGAGGGTGGGAGGCCTCCCTTTCCGTTGTAATGATCTGGTAGATTAGTGGTGGAGGGTGGGAGGCCTCCCTTTCCATTGTAATGATCCAGTAGATTAGTGGTGGAGGGTGGGAGGAGGGTGGGAGGCCTCCCTTTCCATTGTAATGATCCAGTAGATTAGTGGTGGAGGGTGGGGAGGAGGGTGGGAGGCCTCCCTTTCCATTGAAATGATCTGGTAGATTAGTGGTGGAGGGTGGGGAGGAGGGTGGGAGGCCTCCCTTTCCATTGTAATGATCCAGTAGATTAGTGGTGGAGGGTGGGAGGCCTCCCTTTCCATTGTAATGATCCAGTAGATTAGTGGTGGAGGGTGGGAGGAGGGTGGGAGGCCTCCCTTTCCATTGTAATGATCTGGTAGATTAGTGGAGGAGGGTGGGGAGGAGGGTGGGAGGCCTCCCTTTCCATTGTAATGATCCAGTAGATTAGTGGTGGAGGGTGGGGAGGAGGGTGGGAGGCCTCCCTTTCCATTGAAATGATCTGGTAGATTAGTGGTGGAGGGTGGGGAGGAGGGTGGGAGGCCTCCCTTTCCATTGTAATGATCCGGTAGATTAGTGGTGGAGGGTGGGGAGGAGGGTGGGAGGCCTCCCTTTCCATTGAAATGATCCGGTAGATTAGTGGCGGAGGGAGGGGAGGAGGTACATTCAAAGTGGCTTAAAGTCTGAATCCCCTCTCAGTGTATCACTAATGAGACAGACAGGCTTTTAGGAACTTTCACTGAGGGCCGCGTACCAAACGGTGCCCTCTTCCCTTTACAGTACACTACTTTCGACCAGAGCCCATGATTGGAAAGGAGGTTTTTAAAGGGGTAGGGAGCGATAGATTGCCCCGTGTGCCTCTGGATCAAAGTAGTGCCCTGTAATGAGAGCAGGGAGGCATTTTTTTTCTGTTTCCTGACACACTAACCTCTCCCACCCAGAGCTGTCATCCGTTTGTAATAACCACTTTAAGGGATTTTCTTAATCTTACATCTCTCCACCCTGCTGGAGATACCTATCCTGCTTAATGGTGCTGCCTATCAACACAGCGGGACTGTTTGTTATGTAGATTGACAGGGGGGGGATTCTAGAGTCAATTGGACAACAATCCAACGGCGATGATATAGTATACTGTGGAGATATCTACTGCTTTTATTTTTTTGCATGTTTTCAAGTTTGATTGTATAATTATATAATGACCCTAGAATTTACTCCGGCGGCGAAAACATGACAGGTGAATTACAAATGAAGCGTAGTAGATCGAGGCTGGGTATATTGGAATAGGCTGGGTATATAGGAATAGGCTGGGTATATAGGAATAGGCTGGGTATATTGGAATAGGCTGGGTATATTGGAATAGGCTGGGTATATTGGAATAAACTGGGTATATTGGAATAAACTGGGTATATAGGAATAGGCTGGGTATATTGGAATAAACTGGGTATATTGGAAAAGGCTGGGTATATAGGAATAAACTGGGTATATTGGAATAGGCTGGGTATATTGGAATAGGCTGGGTATATTGTAATAGGCTGGGTATATAGGAATAGTGTAAGGGCGTTCGTCTGTAGGAGGAGGAGAAGCGGACCAAAGCGCAGCGTGGTGGTTATTCATATTTTAATAAATCACTACACATGAACAAACCAACGAAAACAAGAAATGTGAGAACGCAAAACAGTCCTATCCTGTGACGACAAACACAGTGACAGGAACAATCACCCACAAACACACAGTGACACCCAGGCTACCTAAGTATGATTCTCAATCAGACAACTAATGACACCTGCCTCTGATTGAGAACCATACTAGGCCGAAACATAGAAATACCCAAATCATAGAAAAACAAACATAGACTGCCCACCCAACTCACGCCCTGACCATACAAACTACATACAAAACAAAGGAAATAGAGGTCAGAACGTGACAGTACCCCCCCCCCAAAGGTGCGGACTCCGGCCGCAAAACCTTGACCTATAGGGGAGGGTCTGGGTGGGCGTCTGTCCGCGGTGGCGGCTCTGGCGCGGGACGCGGACCCCACTTCACCATTGTCTTAGTCCGCCTTATTGTCCGCCTCCGTGGCTTTCTCACCATGGCCACCCTTCTCAATGACCCAACTGGACAGAGGGGCTGCTTGGGACAGAGGGGCAGCTCGGGACAGAGGTGAAGCAGCTGCTCGGGACAGAGGGACAACTGCTCGGGACAGAGGGGCGGCAGCAGCTCGGGACAGAGGGGCGGCAGCTGCTCGGGACAGAGGGGCGGTAGCTGCTCGGGACAGAGGGGCGGCAGCTGCTCGGGACAGAGGGGCGGCAGCTGCTCGGGACAGAGGGGCGGCAGCTGCTCAGGACAGAGGGGCGGCAGCTGCTCGGGACAGAGGGGCAGCTGCTCGGGCAGCCCCTGGCTGACTGGCGGCACTGGCGGCCCCTGGCTGACTGGCGGCGCTGGCGCTGGGCTGACTGGCGGCACTGGCTGCCCCTGGTTGACTGGCGGCACTGGCGGCCCCTGGCTGACTGGCGGCACTGGCGGCCCCTGGCTGACTGGCGGCACTGGCGGCCCCTGGCTGACGGGCGGCACTGGCGGCCCCTGGCTGACGGGCGGCACTGGCGGCTCCTGGCTGACGGGCGGCATTGGCGGCTCCTGGCAGACGGGCGGCACTGGCGGCGCTGGGCAGACGGGCGGCACTGGCGGCGCTGGGCAGACGGGCGGCACTGGCGGCGCTGGGCAGACGGGCGGCACTGGCGGCGCTGGGCAGACGGGCGGCACTGGCGGCGCTGGGCAGACGGGCGGCGCTGGCAGCGTTGGGCAGACGGGCGGCGCTGGCGGCGCTGGGCAGACGGGAAGCTCCGGCAACGCTGGGCTGAGTAGCTCTCCTAACGTCGAACAGGCGGGAGACTCCGGCAGCGCTGGAGAGGAGGAAGGCTCTGGTAGCGCCGGAGAGGCGGGAGACTCCGGCAGCGCTGGAGAGGAGAGAGCCCCTGCAAGGATGGGCCGGAGAGACAGCCTGGTACGGGGAGATGCCACCGGAGGGCTGGTGCGTGGAGGTGGTGACGGATAGACCGGGCCGTGCAGGCGCACTGGAGCTCTTGAGCACCGAGCCTGCCCTACCTTACCCGGTTGAATGGTCCCGGTCGCCCTGCCAGTGCGGCGAGGTGGAATAGCCCGCACTGGGCTATGCAGGCGAACCGGGGACACCGTGCGCAAGGCTGGTGCCATGTAAGCCGGCCCAAGGAGACGCACTGGAGACCAGATGCGTAGAGCCGGCTTCATGGCACTTGGCTCGATGCCCACTCTAGCCCGGCCGATACGCGGAGCTGGAATGTACCGCACCGGGCTGTGCACCCGCACTGGGGACACCGT
This sequence comes from Oncorhynchus mykiss, assembly GCF_013265735.2. Classification (NCBI taxonomy): domain Eukaryota; kingdom Metazoa; phylum Chordata; class Actinopteri; order Salmoniformes; family Salmonidae; genus Oncorhynchus; species Oncorhynchus mykiss. The sequence continues at coordinate 4,166,460 of NC_048569.1, read as the reverse complement.
GCGCTCCACAGCATAACACGGTGCCTGCCCGGTCTCTCCAGCCCCCCGGTAACCACAGGAAGTTGGCTCAGGTCTCCTACCTGGCGTAGCCATACTCCCTGTTAGCCCCCCCCCAAGAAATTTTTGGGGCTGACTCCCGGGCTTCCATCCACGACGCCGCGCTGCCTCCTCATACCAGCGCCTCTCCGCTTTCGCCGCCTCCAGTTCTTCTTTGGGACGGCGATATTCTCCTGGCTGAGCCCAGGGTCCTCCTCCGTCTAATTCCTCCTCCCATGTCCATACCTCCTCGCGCTGCTCCTGCTGCTGCTTTCTCCGTTGCCCATTACCACACCGCTTGGTCCTGTTGTGGTGGGTGATTCTGTAAGGGCGTTCGTCTGTAGGAGGAGGAGAAGCGGACCAAAGCGCAGCGTGGTGGTTATTCATATTTTAATAAATCACTACACATGAACAAACTAACGAAAACAAGAAATGTGAGAACGCAAAACAGTCCTATCCTGTGACGACAAACACAGTGACAGGAACAATCACCCACAAACACACAGTGACACCCAGGCTACCTAAGTATGATTCTCAATCAGACAACTAATGACACCTGCCTCTGATTGAGAACCATACTAGGCCGAAACATAGAAATACCCAAATCATAGAAAAACAAACATAGACTGCCCACCCAACTCACGCCCTGACCATACAAACTACATACAAAACAAAGGAAATAGAGGTCAGAACGTGACAAATAGGCTGGGTATATTGGAATAAACTGGGTATATTGGAATAGGCTGGGTATATAGGAATAAACTGGGTATATTGGAATAGGCTGGGTATATTGGAATAGGCTGGGTATATTGTAATAGGCTGGGTATATAGGAATAGGCTGGGTATATTGGAATAGGCTGGGTATATTGGAATAGGCTGGGTATATTGGAATAGGGTGGGTATATTGGAATAAACTGGGTATATAGGAATAGGCTGGGTATATTGGAATAAACTGGGTATATTGGAATAGGCTGGGTATATAGGAATAAACTGGGTATATTGGAATAGGCTGGGTATATTGGAATAGGCTGGGTATATTGTAATAGGCTGGGTATATAGGAATAGGCTGGGTATATAGGAATAGGCTGGGTATATTGGAATAAACTGGGTATATTGGAATAGGCTGGGTATATAGGAATAAACTGGGTATATTGGAATAGGCTGGGTATATTGGAATAAACTGGGTATATAGGAATAGGCTGGGTATATAGGAATAGGCTGGGTATATTGGAATAAACTGGGTATATTGGAATAGGCTGGGTATATAGGAATAGGCTGGGTATATTGTAATAGGCTGGGTATATTGGAATAGGCTGGGTATATTGTAATAGGCTGGGTATATAGGAATAGGCTGGGTATATAGGAATAGGCTGGGTATATTGGAATAGGCTGGGTATATTGGAATAGGCTGGGTATATTGGAATAGGCTGGGTATATTGTAATAGGCTGGGTATATAGGAATAGGCTGGGTATATTGGAATAAACTGGGTATATTGGAATAGGCTGGGTATATAGGAATAGGCTGGGTATATAGGAATAGGCTGGGTATATTGGAATAGGCTGGGTATATAGGAATAGGCTGGGTATATAGGAATAGGCTGGGTATATTGGAATAAACTGGGTATATTGGAATAGGCTGGGTATATAGGAATAGGCTGGGTATATTGGAATAGGCTGGGTATATTGGAATAAACTGGGTATATTGGAATAGGCTGGGTATATAGGAATAGGCTGGGTATATAGGAATAGGCTGGGTATATTGGAATAGGCTGGGTATATTGGAATAGGCTGGGTATATAGGAATAGGCTGGGTATATTGGAATAGGCTGGGTATATTGGAATAGGCTGGGTATATTGCAATAGGCTGGGTATATTGGAATAGGGTGGGTATATTGCAGTAGGCTGGGTATATTGGAATAGGCTGGGTATATTGGAATAGGCTGGGTATATTGGAATAGGCTGGATATATTGGAATAGGCTTTGTTTATTGGAATAGGCTGGGTATATAGGAATAGGCTGGGTATATTGGAATATGCTGGGTATATTGGAATAGGCTGGGTATATTGGAATAGGCTGGGTATATAGGAATAGGCTGGGTATTTTGGAATAGGCTGGGTATATTGGAATAGGGTGGGTATATTGGAATAGGCTGGGTATATAGGAATAGGCTGAGTATATTGGAATAGGCTGGGTATATTGGAATAGGGTGGGTATATTGGAATGGGCTGGGTATATAGGAATAGGCTGCGTATATTGGAATAGGCTGGGTATATTGGAATAGACTGGGTATATTGGAATAGGCTGGGTATATAGGAATAGGCTGGGTATATTGGAATAGGCTGGGTATATAGGAATAGGGTGGGTATATTGGAATAGGCTGGGTATATAGGAATAGGGTGGGTATATTGCAATAGGCTGGGTATATTGGAATAGGGTGGGTATATTGGAATAGGGTGGGTATATTGGAATAGGGTGGGTATATTGGAATAGGGTGGGTATATTGCAATAGGCTGGGTATATTGGAATAGGGTGGGTATATTGCAATAGGCTGGGTATATTGGAATAGGCTGGGTATATTGCAATAGGCTGGGTATATTGGAATAGGCTGGGTATATTGTAATAGGCTGGGTATATAGGAATAGGCTGGGTATATTGGAATAGGCTGGGTATATTGGAATAGGCTGGGTATATTGGAATAGGCTGGGTATATTGGAATAGGCTGGGTATATTGCAATAGGCTGGGTATATTGGAATAGGCTGGGTATATTGTAATAGGCTGGGTATATAGGAATAGGCTGGGTATATTGGAATAGGCTGGGTATATTGGAATAGGCTGGGTATATTGGAATAGGCTGGGTATATTGGAATAGGCTGGGTATATTGTAATAGGCTGGGTATATTGCAATAGGCTGGGTATATTGGAATAGGCTGGGTATATTGTAATAGGCTGGGTATATAGGAATAGGCTGGGTATATTGGAATAGGCTGGGTATATTGGAATAGGCTGGGTATATTGGAATAGGCTGGGTATATAGGAATAGGCTGGGTATATTGGAATAGGCTGGGTATATTGGAATAAACTGGGTATATTGGAATAGGCTGGGTATATAGGAATAGGCTGGGTATATAGGAATAGGCTGGGTATATTGGAATAGGCTGGGTATATTGTAATAGGCTGGGTATATTGTAATAGGCTGGGTATATAGGAATAGGCTGGGTATATAGGAATAGGCTGGGTATATTGGAATAGGCTGGGTATATTGGAATAGGCTGGGTATATTGGAATAAACTGGGTATATTGGAATAGGCTGGGTATATTGGAATAGGCTGGGTATATTGTAATAGGCTGGGTATATAGGAATAGGCTGGGTATATTGGAATAGGCTGGGTATATTGGAATAGGCTGGGTATATAGGAATAGGCTGGGTATATAGGAATAGGCTGGGTATATAGGAATAGGCTGGGTATATTGGAATAAACTGGGTATATTGGAATAGGCTGGGTATATAGGAATAGGCTGGGTATATTGGAATAGGCTGGGTATATAGGAATAGGCTGGGTATATTGGAATAAACTGGGTATATTGGAATAGGCTGGGTATATTGGAATAGGCTGGGTATATTGGAATAGGGTGGGTATATTGGAATAGGGTGGGTATATTGCAATAGGCTGGGTATATTGGAATAGGGTGGGTATATTGCAGTAGGCTGGGTATATTGGAATAGGCTGGGTATATTGGAATAGGCTGGGTATATTGGAATAGGCTGGATATATTGGAATAGGCTGGGTATATTGGAATAGGCTGGGTATATAGGAATAGGCTGGGTATATTGGAATATGCTGGGTATATTGGAATAGGCTGGGTATATTGGAATAGGCTGGGTATATAGGAATAGGCTGGGTATTTTGGAATAGGCTGGGTATATTGGAATAGGGTGGGTATATTGGAATAGGCTGGGTATATAGGAATAGGCTGAGTATATTGGAATAGGCTGGGTATATTGGAATAGGGTGGGTATATTGGAATGGGCTGGGTATATAGGAATAGGCTGCGTATATTGGAATAGGCTGGGTATATTGGAATAGGCTGGGTATATTGGAATAGGCTGGGTATATAGGAATAGGCTGGGTATATTGGAATAGGCTGGGTATATAGGAATAGGGTGGGTATATTGGAATAGGCTGGGTATATTGGAATATGGTGGGTATATTTGAATAGGGTGGGTATATTGGAATAGGGTGGGTATATTGGAATAGGGTGGGTATATTGGAATAGGCTGGGTATATTGGAATAGGCTGGGTATATTGGAATAGGCTGGGTATATTGGAATAGGGTGGGTATATTGGAATAGGGTGGGTATATTGGAATAGGCTGGGTATATTGGAATAGGCTGGGTATATTGGAATAGGCTGGGTATATTGTAATAGGCTGGGTATATTGCAATAGGCTGGGTATATAGGAATAGGGTGGGTATATTGGAATAGGCTGGGTATATTGGAATAGGCTGGGTATATTGGAATAGGCTGGGTATATTGTAATAGGCTGGGTATATTGTAATAGGCTGGGTATATTGTAATAGGCTGGGTATATTGGAATAGGCTGGGTATATTGGAATAGGCTGGGTATATTGGAATAGGCTGGGTATATTGTAATAGGCTGGGTATATTGTAATAGGCTGGGTATATTGTAATAGGCTGGGTATATTGGAATAGGCTGGGTATATTGCAATAGGCTGGGTATATTGGAATAGGGTGGGTATATTGGAATAGGCTGGGTGTAATGACATACTTACAGTGGGTATATTGATTGAAATACATACAGTAGGTTGGGTATATTGATTGAAATACATACAGTAGGTTGGGTATATTGATTGAAATACATACAGTAGGTTGGGTATATTGATTGAAATACATACAGTAGGTTGGGTATATTGATTGAAATACATTCAGTAGGTTGGGTATATTGATTGAAATACATTCAGTAGGTTGGGTATATTGATTGGAAATACATACAGTAGGTTGGGCATATTGATTGAAATACATTCAGTAGGTTGGGTATATTGATTGAAATACATTCAGTAGGTTGGGTATATTGATTGAAATACATTCAGTAGGTTGGGTATATTGATTGAAATACATTCAGTAGGTTGGGTATATTGATTGAAATACATTCAGTAGGTTGGGTATATTGATTGAAATACATACAGGAAGTTGGGTATATTCATTGAAATACATTCAGTAGGTTGGGTATATTGATTGAAATACATACAGGAAGTTGGGTATATTCATTGAAATACATTCAGTAGGTTGGGTATATTGATTGAAATACATAAAACAAAATATGTTGTGTTGAATGGATTGAATCATAGTCGTTAGCCAGTTTATTGAAATCAATAGGATGGGTTTATTAAAATCAATAGGATGGGTTTATTGAAATCAATAGGATGGGTTTATTGAAATCAATAGGATGGGTTTATTGAAATCAATAGGATGGGTTGATTGAAATCAATAGGATGGGTTTATTAAAATCAATAGGATGGGTTTATTGAAATCAATAGGATTGGTTTATTAAAATCAATAGGAAGGGTTTATTGAAATCAATAGGAAGGGTTTATTGAAATCAATAGGATGGGTTTATTGAAATCAATAGGACGGGTTTATTGAAATCAATAGGATGGGTTTATTGAAATCAATAGGAAGGGTTTATTGAAAACAATAGGATGGGTTTATTGAAAACAATAGGATGGGTTTATTAAAATCAATAGGATGGGTTTATTAAAATCAATAGGATGGGTTTATTGAAATCAATAGGATGGGTTTATTAAAATCAATAGTATGGGTTTATTGAAATCAATAGGATGGGTTTATTGAAATCAATAGGATGGGTTTATTGAAATCAATAGGATGGGTTTATTGAAATCAATAGGATGGGTTTATTAAAATCAATAGGATGGGTTTATTGAAATCAATAGGATGGGTTTATTGAAATCAATAGGATGGGTTTATTAAAATTAATAGGATGGGTTTATTGAAATCAATAGGATGGGTTTATTGAAATCAATAGGATGGGTTTATTGAAATCAATAGGATGGGTTTATTGAAATCAATAGGATGGGTTTATTGAAATCAATAGGAAGGGTTTATTGAAAACAATAGGATGGGTTTATTAAAATCAATAGGATGGGTTTATTGAAATCAATAGGATGGGTTTCTTAAAATCAATAGGATGGGTTTATTAAAATCAATAGGATGGGTTTATTAACCAATAGGATGGGTTTATTAAAATGTGTGTTGGACGGATCTCAGAAATATGTTAGATCCATTTTGGGACATATTTTGCAACACATTGTGAAGGATGGATCGTAGCCTCTCATCTGTTGGACAGGGGCTAACGCGACATACCATATTTATAGTTATCCTACTAATTAGCACAAGCGTCGAGGTCTCTCAGAGTTCAATGAATCACCCGAAGAAGACCAAAATAAGTACACAAGGGAAAATAAATAAGCATAAATATGGGTTGTATTTACAATGGTGTTTGTTCTTCACTGGTTGCCCTTTTCTTGTGGCAACAGGTCACAAATATTGCTGCTGTGATGTCACTGTGGTTTTTCACCCAGTAGATATGGGAGTTTATCAAAATTGGATTTGTTTTCGAATTCTTTGTGGATCTGTGTAATCTGAGGGAAATATGTATCTCTAATATGGTCATACGTTGGACAGGAAGTTAGGAAGTGCAGCTCAGTTTCCACCTCATTTTGTGGACAGTGTGCACATAGCCTGTCTTCTCTTGAGAGCCAGGTCTATCTACGGCGGCCTTTCTCAATAGCAAAGCTATGCTCACAAAGTCTGTACATAGTCAAAGCTTTCCTTAAATTTGGGTCAGTCACAGTGGGCAGGTATTCTGCCACTGTGTACTCTCTGTTTAGGGCCAAATATCATTCTAGTTGGCTCTGTTTTTTTGTTAATTCTTTCCAATGTGTCAAGTAATTATCTTTTTGTTTTCTCATGATTTGGTTGGGTCTAATTGTGCTGCTGTCCTAGGGCTCTGTAGGGTGTGTTTGTGTTTGTGAACAGAGCCCCAGGACCAGCTTGCTTAGGGGACTCTTCTCCAGGTTCATCTTTCTGTAGGTGATGGCTTTGTTGTGTAAGGTTTGGGAATCGCTTCCTTTTAGGTGGTTGTAGAATTTAACAGCTCTTTTCAGGATTTTGATAATGAGTGGGTATCGGCCTAATTCTGCTCTGCATGCATTATTTGGTGTTCTACGTTGTACACAGAGGATATGTTTGCAGAATTCTGCATGCAGAGTCTCAATTTGGTGTTTGTACCATTTTGTGAAGTCTTGGTTGGTGAGCAGACCCCAGACCTCACAACCGTAAAGGGCAATGACTGATTTAAGTATTTTTAGCCAAATCCTAATTGGTATGTTGAAATGTATGTTCCTTTTGATGGCATAGAATGCCCTTCTTGCCTTGTCTCTCAGATCGTTCACAGCTTTGTGGAAGTTACCTGTGGCGCTGATGTTTAGGCCAAGGTATGTATAGTTTTTTGTGTGCTCTAGAGCAACAGTGTCTAGATGGAATTTGTATTTGTGGTCCTGGCGACTGGACCTTTTTTGGAACACCATTATTTTGGCCTTACTGAGATTTACTGTCAGGGCCCAGGTCTGACAGAATCTGTGCAGAAGATCTAGGTGCTGCTGTAGGCCCTCCTAGGTTGGTGACAGAAGCACCAGATCATCAGCAAACAGTAGACATTTGACTTGGGATTCTAGTAGGGTGAGGCTGGGTGCTGCAGACTTTTCTAGTGCCCGCGCCAATTCGTTGATGTATATGTTGAAGAGGGTGGGGCTTTAGCTGCATCCCTGTCTCACCCCACAACCTTGTGTGAAGAAATGTGTGTTTTTTTGCCAATTTTAACCGCACACTTGTTGTTTGTGTACATGGATTTTATAATGTCGTATGTTTTACCCCCAACACCACTTTCCATCAATTTGTATAGCAGACCCTCATGCCAAATTGAGTCGAAAGCTTTTTTGAAATCAACAAAGCATGAGAAGACTTTGCCTTTGTTTTGGTTTGTTTGGTTGTCAATTAGGGTATTTAGGGTGAATACATGGTCTGTTGTACGGTAATTTGGTAAAAAGCCAATTTGACATTTGCTCAGTACATTGTTTTCATTGAGGAAATGTACGAGTCTGCTGTTAATGATAATGCAGAGGATTTTCCCAAGGTTACTGTTGACGCATATTCCACGGTAGTTATTGGGGTCAAATTTGTCTCCACTTTTGAGGATTGGGGTGATCAGTCCTTGGTTCCAAATATTGGGAAGATGCCAGAGCTAAGGATGATGTTAAAGAGTTTTAGTATAGCCAATTGGAATTTGTTGTCTGTATATTTGATAATGTCATTAAGGATACCATCAACACCACAGGCCTTTTTGGGTTGGAGGGTTTTTATTTTGTCCTGTAACTCGTTCAAGGTAATTGGAGAATCCAGTGGGTTCTGGTAGTCTTTAATCGTTGATTCTAAGATTTGTATTTGATCATGTATATGTTTTTGCTCTTTTTTCTTTGTTATAGAGCCAAAAGGATTGGAGAAGTGGTTTACCCATACATCTCCATTTTGGATAGATAATTCTTCGTGTTGTTGTTTGTTTAGTGTTTTCCAATTTTCCCAGAAGTGGTTAGAGTCTATTGATTCTTCAATTACATTGAGCTGATTTCTGACATGCTGTTCCTTCTTTTTCCGTAGTGTATTTCTGTATTATTTTAGTGATTCACCATATTGAAGGCGTCGACTCAGGTATTCCGGGTGTCTATGTTTTTGGTTGGACAGGTTTCTCAATTTCTTTCTTAGATTTTTGCATTCTTCATCAAACCATTTGTCATTGTTGTTCATTTTCTTCGGTTTTCTATTTGAGATTTTTAGATTTGATAGGGAAGCTGAGAGGTCAAATATACTGTTAAGATTTTCTACTGCCAAGTTTACACCTTCACTATTGCAGTGAAACTTTTTACCCAGGAAATTGTCTAGAAGGGATTGCATTTGTTGTTTTTGGTGGGTTTCCAAACTGCATTCCTTCCATCTATAGCATTTCTTAATGTTACTCAGTTCCTTCGGCTTTGATGCCTCGTGATTGAGTATTGCTCTGTTCAAGTAGACTGTGATTTTGCTGTGGTCTGATAGGGGTGTTATTGGGCTGACTGTGAACGCTCTGAGAGACTCTGGGTTGAGGTTGGTGATAAAGTAGTCTACAGTACTACTGCCAAGAGATGAGCTATAGGTGTACCTACCATAGGAGTCCCCTTGAAGCCTACCGTTGACTATGTACATACCCAGCGTGCGACAGAGCTGCAGGAGTTGTGACCCGTTTTTGTTGGTTATGTTGTCATAGTTGTGCCTAGGGGGGCATATGTGGGAGGGAATGCTGTCACCTCCAGGCAGGTGTTTGTCCCCCTGTGTGCTGAGGGTGTCAGGTTCTTGTCCGGTTCTGGCATTTAGGTCGCCACAGACTAGTACATGTCCCTGGGCCTGGAAATGAGGGGGGTGCATGGGGTGCATGGGGTGGGCAAGAGTGGCATAGGTCTGATCTGAGGGGGCCTAAATGGGGTGTGGGCATGGTTGACATGGGGGGGTGTTGATTGTTTGGGGTGGGGGTGTGGATGTGTCTGGGGGTGCTGTGGTCTGGATGTAAGTAATCTTGGCGTGGGTCCTCCATGTGTAGGTCCGGGGGGGGGGGGGTCCTGCAGGTCTTGGAGGGTGTCTCACTGGTCTGGGTGGGGTGTCTATTGATCTGTTGCTCCTGTGTGAAGTGTTGGGGATACGTTTGAGAGCGATGTCCTTTAGGGTTTGGACAAAGGTGGGCACTGCTGCCTTGTAGAGGTGGACCTGGTCATAGAGGCTGTTCAAGTCCAGGGTGGAGTGGTGGGCCAGGAAAACATTTGGTTTTGAGGCACAGTCATGGGAAATACTTGCGTTTACCCGCTGTATGGTAACAGGGTGGAAGTCTTTTCGTGGTAGCAGGGTGGAGATAACCACTTGTGCGTTGGGGAAAGTAGAAGAAGCCTTTTCAATCACTCCCTTCAGTGCTGTGGCCACCCTTTCCTGCTGTCGTTTGTGCCTGTGTGTATTATTATGTGGCTAGGTGAGCCTAGTTGGTCCTCAGACAGAAGGTCTAGGGCGCGCTGGGTGTTTGGACACCAGAGTTTAGACACACTGTGTTTGGGAAAAGTTTTTAAAAAATTCTATATATTTCCCATTTGAGTCCATAAGGAGGTCACTCTGTGTCTTGTGTTTGACCAGAAGGGCTATCAGGGTGGCTGACAGGGGGGGTGCTCAGAGGGGGTGAGAGCCGCTGGGTTTGGGGTTTTTCTTTTGTCTGTTCTGCTGTGATGTCGGCTCTATGGTCAGGGTCTGGTGTGGACTGTTCTGCTGTGGTGTCGAGACTTTTGTCAGGTGCTGAGGTGGGCTGTTCTGCTGGCTTCTCTGTGGGGGTGGCCACCTCTCTAGTGTGTTGTTCTCTGTCACTCACCATCCCCCTCAACCTCTCCTCCGTCCCCCTCACCCTCTCCTCCATCCCCCTCAACCTCTCCTCCACCAGCAGTCTGATCCTCTCCTCTAGTGCTCTGTTCTTCTCTTGATCCTGCTCTTTCTCCTGTTGTAGTTGTCTCACCACTGTCCAGAGTGCAGATATGTCTCTCTCCATCTCCAGCATTCCGGGTCTGGTTGAGGGGGTGTTGTTGTGCTGGACTGTTGTCTGGGTCTGTGCTGACTGAAGTGTAATCACCTGCTGTTCCAGCTCCACCTGCCTTACCTCCAGCTGGGTGAATTTGTCCTTCATTTCAATGAGGGAGTGGTAATCTGTGCTGGGAGGTTGACTCTCCGCTGGGGGTTGCTCATCTGTGGGGTTATATAATGAAGAGGTCTGGTCTGACCCGCTCGGGGTGGGGGTATCTTTATCAAGGGAGAGCTTCTCCTGCTGGGCTGATTCTTTAATTTGGTGAAAGTCGAGCTGAAACTGTTTGGGGTTACCCTGTACCATTACTGTTCCGGACTTATAGAGGTTTATATTAGCTGACTCAGAGTCCTCGTTGTCTAGTATCCTGAGTTTCCACCCCTCGTTAACCCCCCCTCTCTTAACAAGGGGTAGTGTGCTAATATGGCACTCTGCCATGCCAGGGGATGGTTTGTGATAATGTTGCTGATGTTCCCATTTTTGTAATAGTCAGCAAAAAGTGTCTCTTGATTTTCCATAAGGAGCTTCATTTTGTAATCTTTTCTTGCCTTATCATTCTTTACATGCACAGGGTACTGTATTTTAATTACCTCTGAACAGCGGGAGGGAGCTTCTAAGGCCTCTCCATTTGGTTGGGGTAGACTGTGTGACTCTCCTGCCATTGTTGGGCTAAAGGGCTTTGACACCTCTCACTTGACACGTCAGTGCTAGTTGAAGCTGTATCAAGCTTGGCAGAATGATGTTAGCATTCAGTCCTTATCAAGTAATGTTGTGTATTTTTCTTCTTGGCTTTTGGAAATAGAATAAAGGTTCAGACTAAACATTACTCACTCAGTTCCAGGTTGGGTTGTGTTTTCAGGTTTCTGTTGTTTTCCAGAGAATTTGCTGTATAGAATAATAATCCTTGGTAGTTGTGAACCTTCCAGGTGATTCCGTAATTCCGACCAAAATCAGGTAGTAGTTTTTAAGTTTTGATTTGAAGTGAGGGTTATGTTGTAGAGGGTAGCATCCAGTATGTGTTCTTGACAAAAGAAAATCCAAGTCTATCTAACTCTAAATCTATCTTTTTTAAAGAAAATGCTGAAAAATGCAGGAGCTCATCTGATCATGACCTCCCTCTCTCTCTCTCTCTCTCTCTCTCTCTCCTCTCTCTCTCTGTCTTTCTCTCTTCTCAGTGTCATCTAAACCACTGTCTCTCTCTCTCCCACCAGGTCTGTTGAAGCTGGTCCCTACAGAGTCCGTGACAAAACCACTGTCTCTCTCTCTCCCTTCAGGTCCGTTGAAGCTGGTCCCTACAGAGTCCGTGACTAAACCACTGTCTCTCTCTCTCCCACCAGGTCTGTTGAAGCTGGTCCCTACAGAGTCCGTGACTAAACCACTGTCTCTCTCTCTCCCTTCAGGTCCGTTGAAGCTGGTCCCTACAGAGTCCGTGACTAAACCACTGTCTCTCTCTCTCCCGCCAGGTCCGTTGAAGCTGGTCCCTACAGAGTCCGTGACTAAACCACTGTCTCTCTCTCTCCCGCCAGGTCTGTTGAAGCTGGTCCCTACAGAGTCCGTGACTAAACCACTGTCTCTCTCTCTCCCTTCAGGTCCGTTGAAGCTGGTCCCTACAGAGTCCGTGACTAAACCACTGTCTCTCTCTCTCCCTTCAGGTCTGTTGACGCTGGTCCCTACAGAGTCCGTGACTAAACCACTGTCTCTCTCTCTCCCTTCAGGTCTGTTGAAGCTGGTCCCTACAGAGTCCGTGACTAAACCACTGTCTCTCTCTCTCCCGCCAGGTCTGTTGAAGCTGGTCCCTACAGAGTCCGTGACTAAACCACTGTCTCTCTCTCCCTTCAGCTCCGTTGAAGCTGGTCCCTACAGAGTCTGTGACTAAACCACTGTCTCTCTCTCTCCCACCAGGTCTGTTGAAATTGGTCCCTACAGAGTCTGTGACTAAACCACTGTCTCTCTCTCTCTCCCTTCAGGTCCGTTGAAGCTCGTGGTCCCTACAGAGTCAGTGTCCTCCTACCTGGGTGACACGGCCCTGATGCGCTGTGAGGTGACTGGTGATCCCATGCCCGTGGTACGCTGGCAGAAGAACAGAGAGGACCTGCCCCTCACCTTGACACCAGAGAGCAGGGTGGTGGTACTGCCCTCTGGCTCGCTCCAGGTTAGCAAAGTCCAGCCACCAGACTCTGCCACCTACCGCTGCCTGGCAGACAACCCTGGCAGCGCCCGCACCGGCAGCGACGCAGACCTACGTGTGTTGCCAGGTAGGCTACAATAGCTAACTCCTCATGGCAGAGATATTCTACCGCCAATAAGATTTTGTTCTGGGTTCGGAGACTAACTCCTCTTGGCAGAGATATTCTACCGCCAACAAGATTTTGTTCTGGGTTCGGAGACTAACTCCTCTTGGCAGAGATATTCTACCGCCAATAAGATTTTGTTCTGGGTTCGGAGACTAACTCCTATAGTATATGACTGTAAGGTGGGAGTGGGACACTGGGTATAATTGTAATGCAGTGAAATATCATTCATGATGAATTCATGCTTTGTCCAATGAGTACATCATGTTCTACTCACAGCGACCTCACAGGAAGACTTGGGTGCTTTCAAGCATTTCACTATACATGCCTGGACATGTTTTACCTCAGTCACTATAGCAGATGTTTTGTTTGATTTACCTTTTGTTTTGACAGAGTCTCTTTCACAGATGACCCTGTATCAAACATAAATATAAATACATCAATATAAATACACAATATAACCACATGAATATTCACACCAATATAACCACATTAATATTCACACCAATATAACCACATTAATATTCACATCAATATAAACACATTAATATTAAAACCAATATAAACACATTAATATTCACACCAATATAACCACATTAATATTCACATCATAATAAACACATTAATATTCACATCAATATAAACACATTAATATTCAAACCAATATAAACACATGAATATTCACATCAATATAAACACATGAATATTCACATCAATAAACTAAAAGCAAAACACAGTCATAGAAAACAATCACATTCTGGAGTGAAAAGGTCCTCAATCAGCCTTGTACAGTCTTAGAGGCACCAATTCATCCCATTTATAGAGCCTTGGATTGTCTTAGAGGCACCCATCTATCCCATTTAGAGAGCCTTGGACTGTCTTAGAGGCACCCATCCATCCCATTTAGAGAGCCTTGGACTGTCTTAGAGGCACCAATTCATCCCATTTATAGAGCCTTGGACTGTCCTAGAGGCACCAATTCATCCCATTTAGAGAGCCTTGGATTGTCTTAGAGGCACCCATCTATCCCATTTAGAGAGCCTTGGACTGTCTTAGAGGCACCCATCTATCCCATTTAGAGAGCCTTGGACTGTCTTAGAGGCACCAATCCATCCCATTTAGAGAGCCTTGGACTGTCCTAGAGGAACCAATTCATCCCATTTAGAGAGCCTTGAACTGTCCTAGAGGCACCAATCCATCCCATTTAGAGAGCCTTGGACTGTCTTAGAGGCACCCATCTATCCCATTTAGAGAGCCTTGGACTGTCTTAGAGGCACCCATCTATCCCATTTAGAGAGCCTTGGACTGTCTTAGAGGCACCAAACCATCCCATTTAGAGAGCCTTGGACTGACCTAGAGGCACCAATTCATCCCATTTAGAGAGCCTTGGACTGTCTCAGAGGCACCCATCCATCCCATTTAGAGAGCCTTGGACTGTCTTAGAGGCACCAATCCATCCCATTTAGAGAGCCTTGGACTGTCCTAGAGGCACCAATTCATCCCATTTAGAGAGCCTTGGACTGTCTCGGAGGCACCAATCCATCCCATTTAGAGAGCCTTGGACTGTCTCAGAGGCACCCATCCATCCCATTTAGAGAGCCTTGGACTGTCTTAGAGGCACCAATCCATCCCATTTAGAGAGCCTTGGACTGTCCTAGAGGCACCAATTCATCCCATTTAGAGAGCCTTGGACTGTCTTAGAGGCACCAATCCATCCCATTTAGAGAGCCTTGGACTGTCCTAGAGGCACCAATTCATCCCATTTAGAGAGCCTTGGACTGTCTTAGAGGCACCAATTCATCCCATTTAGAGAGCCTTGGACTGTCTTAGAGGCACCAATCAATCCCATTTAGAGAGCCTTGGACTGTCTTAGAGGCACCAATCCATCCCATTTAGAGAGCCTTGGACTGTCTTAGAGGCACCCATCTATCCCATTTAGAGAGCCTTGGACTGTCTTAGAGGCACCAATTCATCCCATTTAGAGAGCCTTGGACTGTCTTAGAGGCACCAATCCATCCCATTTAGAGAGCCTTGGACTGTCCTAGAGGCACCAATTCATCCCATTTAGAGAGCCTTGGACTGTCTTAGAGGCACCAATCCATCCCATTTAGAGAGCCTTGGACTGTCTCAGAGGCACCAATTCATCCCATTTAGAGAGCCTTGGACTGTCTTAGAGGCACCAATTCATCCCATTTAGAGAGCCTTGGACTGTCCTAGAGGCACCCATCCATCCCATTTAGAGAGCCTTGGACTGTCTCAGAGGCACCAATTCATCCCATTTAGAGAGCCTTGGACTGTCTTAGAGGCACCAATTTATCCCATTTAGAGAGCCTTGGACTGTCCTAGAGGCACCAATTCATCCCATTTAGAGAGCCTTGGACTGTCTTAGAGGCACCAATTCATCCCATTTAGAGAGCCTTGGACTGTCCTAGAGGCACCAATTCATCCCATTTAGAGAGCCTTGGACTGTCTTAGAGGCACCCATCTATCCCATTTAGAGAGCCTTGGACTGTCTTAGAGGCACCCATCCATCCCATTTAGAGAGCCTTGGAGATTATTCTACCAGTAAGGTGCCAAAAATCTAACAGCAGATGTACCTAGCTGGTTGGTGATGGAAGGCATCTCCAGAGTTAGCCATCTCTCAACCGGGTCTGGTATCTCTGTCCTGTGACCTCCAGCAGGATGAATATCCCTGATGTTGTCAGGACGTTGTGTAATTTGATAACTACATCTGATCCTAGATTTAACTTTAACTTAATGCACTATAGTTGAAATGTCTTATCCTTTTAAGGGCTTTGTGGTCTGTACAGTTCAGGTCTCTGAGGAGAAGACATTGATCGATGAACAGATTGGATAGATCACATAATCTCTCCCACTGTATGTGACCTTTACAGTCAGAGACACAACATCATTAAGAGAGAATAAAGAGCTCATCCAGCCGTTGAACTTGTTTGTCCCCCACTACTCACGATTGAGTGGACCATTCTATGTAGTTCCTCCTGCTCACAGGAGAGCAAACGTTGATCTCACAACAGAATGGAGCAGACGGACATTCAGTACATATTTATTCTGAACACAATAATGGCTGTTAACCCTTAGTCTCCTGATGTAGTGTAGGAGACTGTTAACCCTGAGTCTCCTGATGTAGTGTAGGAGACTGTTAACCCTGAGTCTCCTGATGTAGTGTAGGAGACTGTTAACCCTGAGTCTCCTGATGTAGTGTAGGAGACTGTTAACCCTGAGTCTCCTGATGTAGTGTAGGTGACTGTTAACCCTGAGTCTCCTGATGTAGTGTAGGAGACTGTTAACCCTGAGTCTCCTGATGTAGTGTAGGAGACTGTTAACCCTGAGTCTCCTGATGTAGTGTACGAGACTGTTAACCCTGAGTCTCCTGATGTAGTGTAGGAGACTGTTAACCCTGAGTCTCCTGATGTAGTGTAGGAGACTGTTAACCCTGAGTCTCCTGATGTAGTGTAGGAAACTGTTAACCCTGAGTCTCCTAATGTAGTGTAGGTGAAGTGGGCTCAGCAGGTAACGGTGGCATCAGTTTGCACAACCAGTTCCAATTGTAAGGTAGTGATCCTAGCATTGTTACCGTTGCCATGGTGATCACGTTGTAACGACCCAGGAAGTAACATCTACAGTAACAGTAGGTGTTGCCAGGGTAACGGAAGTGAAACGGCTAGCTTAGTTAGCGGTTGTGCGCGCTAAATAGCGTTTCAATCGTGCTCTGAGACCTTGAAGTAGTGGTTCCCCTTTGCTCTGCAAGGGCCGCGGCTTTTGTGGAGCGATGGGTAACGATGCTTCGAGGGTGACTGTTGTTGATGTGTGCAGAGGGTCCCTGGTTCGCGCCCGGGTATGGGCGAGGGGACGGTCTAAAGTTATACTGTTACACCAGGAAACTCTCAGTGATCACGTGCAAGAATCAATAGCATTCCAAGCTACTGTTTGATTATACTCGACTCAAATAAACATCCAAATTGATGAGCTAAAACAATTATACCAAATGGCGCCCTGTTCCTTTTATAGTGCACTACTATTGATCAGGGCCTAGAAATAGGATAGGATTGGGATTCAGAGATTATGTCCACCTCACAGACTACTTTGATAGTTAAACTTTTAATCAATTAATTGTTTTTTTTTTCCTTATCAGAGGTGGACGGGATCAAAAGATATTGAGTGAATATCCTGTGTTGTCCTGAACTCCCTCGAACTCATTAATGTGGGATATGAAATACACAAGTTAGTCCCTGACTGTGCATCCTAAACGGCACTCTATATAGTGCACGGGGCTCCATAAGGCTCTGTTACAAAAGTAGTGCACTATATACAGAATAAGGGGCCCATTTGGGACGCTCCTCTCTCATTGTGAATGCTAACACTCTCCAGCCGTAGGGTTGGTAATGTGCTGACAGCTGTCTCTGTGCCCGGTGTAGACCTGCCTGATTTGACACCCGTGTCTACGAATTTATTAAACAGGCAATCTGGGATTGGCCATTCATCTTTTGGACTTTTAAATGAATGATATAGCCATTGATTCTAGATGAATATATATATATATATATATATATATATATATATATATATATATACACACACACAGTGGGGCAAAAAAAATATTTAGTCAGCCACCAATTGTGCAAGTTCTCCCATTTAAAAAGATGAGAGAGGCCTGTAGTTTTCATCATAGGGACACTTCAACTATGAGAAAACAAAATCCAGAAAATCACATTGTAGGATTTTTAATGAATTTATTTGCAAATTATGGTGGAAAATAAGTATTTGGTCACCTACAAACAAGCAAGATTTCTGGCTCTCACAGACCTGTAACATCTTCTTTAAGAGGCTCCTCTGTCCTCCACTCGTTACCTGTATTAATATATATTCATATATACATATACAATATATACATGTATATATAGTTCAACTGTCATACCCCACCGGTACTCAGAATATAAGATTGTTTAAACAAACACTGTAAGGCCTATAAACCTTCCACACATCCATAGCCCTGTCTATGAATTTGAGGTTACATTTCTCCAGCTCCATCCCTCAGTGGCCGGCTGGGCTGACCACTTTGTCGCTTGGTTCGTTTTGAATCCCAGACTGCCCCTTTAAACCATCAGAATGTCCGTTCCTCTCCTGCTGCTTCCCCCCGGCCCCTCGACGTCCTGATTAGATATTTAAGCCATAAGGCCGAGGAGGTGTGATATTGTAACGGCTGTCGTGGGTTGAAGAAGGTGAAGAGGACCAAAGTGCAGCGTGGTACGCGTGTTCATGATGTATATTTATTTTGAACTCAGAACACTACAATCAAAATAACATAAATAGACCAACACGAAACAGTTGTGTCTGGTGCAGACACAGAGACAGAAAACAACTACCCACAAACACAGGTGGGAACAGGCTACCTAAGTATGGTTCTCAATCAGAGACAACGATTGCCAGCTGCCTCTGATGGGGAACCATACCAGGCCAAACACATAGAAATACAAAACCTAGACTACAAAACATAGAATGCCCACTCCAACTCACGCCCTGACCAAACCAAAATAGAGGCATAAAAAAGGAACTAAGGTCAGGACGTGACAGATATACAGTATGGCCATTAACTTTTCCCCCAGTGTTGTATTAATTACCGTATTAAGAATTTAATGTAGGCAGGTCGTGCATGGCCTCGGGCGGTGTATGCACCTAAAAATGTGATCCGCCAATCAAATCCTGAAGAAGAAGAAGAGACCTAGCCAACTGATCACACTGCGATATCATCATTTAGAAAGCAACACACCTGTCTATATAAGGTCTCACAGTTGACAGTGCATGTCAGAGCAGAATCTATACCTTGAAGTCCTAGGAACTGTCCGGAGATCTCCAAGATAGCGTTTTTGTGTTGAGGCGTATATCTGGGGATGGGTATAAAACTATTTCTAAAGGGTTGAACGTTTCCAAGCGGACATGACAGCATGCCTGGAGTTGGAAAAAAGGCAGTGAAAGACTCAGATCTTAAGGGAAAAGATTATGTGGTCTGATGAGAGTCCTATATTTAATTACTTGGCCTGAATTCAAAACCAGGCACAGCTCATCAACAGACTAACACCATCCCTACCGTGAAGCACGGTGGTGGCAGCATCCTACTATGGGGATGCTTTTCAGCAGAAGGAACTGGGAGACTGGTACGTACAGACTGCCTACGTACAGACTGCCTACGTACAGACTGCCTACGTACAGACTGCCTACGTACAGACTGCCTACGTACAGACTGCCTACGTACAGACTGCCTACGTATAGACTGCCTACGTATAGACTGCCTATGTACAGACTGCCTACGTACAGACTGCCTACGTACAGACTGCCTATGTACAGACTGCCTATGTACAGACTGCCTATGTACAGACTGCCTACGTACAGACTGCCTACATACAGACTGCCTACATACAGACAGAGGGATCAATGACTGGAGCCAAATACAGGCAAATCCTTGATGTGAACGTGCTTCAGACGACAAACGCAAACGACCTTGGACTGGGGACGAAGATTTACGTTCCAACAGGACAATGACCCCAAGTATACAGTCAAAGCAACGCTTCAGAACCAGAATGTCAACGTCCTTGAGATGCCCAGCCAAAGCCCAGACTTAAATCCCATTGACAATCTGTGGAAAGACTTGAAGATTGCTGTTCACCACTGCTCCTCATCTAACTTAACAGATCTTGACCAAATCTGCAAGGAAGA
>NC_048569.1:4126663-4144163 GCF_013265735.2 Oncorhynchus mykiss | reverse complement strand
CCCTAACCTGTACCCTAACCTGTACCCTTACCCTAACCTGTACCCTAACCTGTACCCTTACCCTAACCTGTACCCTTACCCTAACCCTTACCCTAATCTGTACCCTTACCCTAATCTGTACCCTTACCCTAACCTGTACCCTTACCCTAACCTGTACCCTTACCCTAACCTGTACCCTTACCCTAACCTGTACCCTAACGCTAACCTGTACCCTTACCCTAACCTGTACCCTTACCCTAACCTGTACCCTTACCCTAACCTGTACCCTTACCCTAACCTGTAACCTGTACCCTTACCCTAACCTGTACCCTAACCCTAACCTGTACCCTAACCTGTACCCTTACCCTAACCTGTACCCTAACCTGTAGCCTAACCTGTACCCTTACCCTAACCTGTACCCTTACCCTAACCTGTAATCTGTACCCTTACCCTAACCTGTACCCTAACCCTAACCTGTACCCTAACCTGTACCCTTACCCTAACCTGTACCCTAACCTGTACCCTAACCTGTACCCTTACCCTAACCTGTACCCTTACCCTAACCTGTACCCTAACCCTAACCTGTACCCTAACCTGTACCCTTACCCTAATCTGTACCCTTACCCTAACCTGTACCCTTACCCTAACCTGTACCCTTACCCTAACCTGTACCCTTACCCTAACCTGTACCCTTACCCTAACCTGTACCCTTACCCTAACCTGTACCCTAACCTGTACCCTTACCCTAACCTGTACCCTTACCCTAACCTGTACCCTTACCCTAACCTGTACCCTAACCCTAACCTGTACCCTTACCCTAACCTGTACCCTTACCCTAACCTGTACCCTTACCCTAACCTGTAACCTGTACCCTTACCCTAACCTGTACCCTAACCCTAACCTGTACCCTAACCTGTACCCTTACCCTAACCTGTACCCTTACCCTAACCTGTACCCTTACCCTAACCTGTAACCTGTACCCTTACCCTAACCTGTACCCTAACCCTAACCTGTACCCTAACCTGTACTCTTACCCTTACCCTAACCTGTACCCTAACCTGTACCCTAACCTGTACCCTTACCCTAACCTGTACCCTTACCCTAACCTGTACCCTAACCTGTACCCTAACCCTAACCTGTACCCTAACCTGTACCCTTACCCTAACCTGTACCCTAACCTGTACCCTAACCTGTACCCTTACCCTAACCTGTACCCTTACCCTAACCCTTACCCTAATCTGTACCCTTACCCTAACCTGTACCCTTACCCTAACCTGTACCCTTACCCTAACCTGTACCCTTACCCTAACCTGTACCCTTACCCTAACCTGTACCCTAACGCTAACCTGTACCCTTACCCTAACCTGTACCCTTACCCTAACCTGTACCCTTACCCTAACCTGTACCCTTACCCTAACCTGTACCCTTACCCTAACCTGTAAACCTGTACCCTTACCCTAACCTGTACCCTAACCCTAACCTGTACCCTAACCTGTACCCTTACCCTAACCTGTACCCTAACCTGTAGCCTAACCTGTACCCTTACCCTAACCTGTACCCTTACCCTAACCTGTAACCTGTACCCTTACCCTAACCTGTACCCTAACCCTAACCTGTACCCTAACCTGTACCCTTACCCTAACCTGTACCCTAACCTGTACCCTAACCTGTACCCTTACCCTAACCTGTACCCTTACCCTAACCTGTACCCTAACCCTAACCTGTACCCTAACCTGTACCCTTACCCTAATCTGTACCCTTACCCTAACCTGTACCCTTACCCTAACCTGTACCCTTACCCTAACCTGTACCCTAACCTGTACCCTTACCCTAATCTGTACCCTTACCCTAACCTGTACCCTTACCCTAACCTGTACCCTTACCCTAACCTGTACCCTTACCCTAACCTGTACCCTTACCCTAACCTGTACCCTAACCCTAACCTGTACCCTTACCCTAACCTGTACCCTTACCCTAACCTGTACCCTTACCCTAACCTGTAACCTGTACCCTTACCCTAACCTGTACCCTAACCCTAACCTGTACCCTAACCTGTACCCTTACCCTAACCTGTACCCTTACCCTAACCTGTAACCTGTACCCTTACCCTAACCTGTACCCTAACCCTAACCTGTACCCTAACCTGTACCCTTACCCTTACCCTAACCTGTACCCTAACCTGTACCCTAACCTGTACCCTTACCCTAACCTGTACCCTTACCCTAACCTGTACCCTAACCTGTACCCTTACCCTAATCTGTACCCTTACCCTAACCTGTACACTTACCCTAACCTGTACCCTTACCCTAACCTGTACCCTTACCCTAACCTGTACCCTTACCCTAACCTGTACCCTAACCCTAACCTGTACCCTTACCCTAACCTGTACCCTTACCCTAACCTGTACCCTAACCTGTACCCTTACCCTAACCTGTACCCTTACCCTAACCTGTACCCTTACCCTAACCTGTACCCTTACCCTAACCTGTACCCTAACCTGTACCCTTACCCTAACCTGTACCCTTACCCTAACCTGTACCCTTACCCTAACCTTAACACAAAAACCTAACCTTAACTCTAACCTTAACCCGCAAGCCCAACCTTAACCATTAAACTAACCTCAGCTCCTAACCATAAACCTAATTCTAGCCCTAATTCTAACCTTAACCCTAAACCTAATTCTAACCTTAATCCTAAACCTAATTCTAACCCTAAAACTAATTCTAACCTTCATCCTAAACCTAATTCTAACCCTAACACTAATTCTAACCTTAATCCTAAACCTAATTCTAACCCTAAAACTAATTCTAACCTCAACCCTAAACCTAATTCTAACCTTAATCCTAAACCTAATTCTAACCTTAATCCTAAACCTAATTCTAACCCTTAAACCTAATTCTAACCTTAATCCTAAACCTAATTCTAACCCTAAACCTAATTCTAACCTTAATCCTAAACCTAATTCTAACCCTAAACCTAATTCTAACCTTAATCCTAAACCTAATTCTAACCCTAAACCTAATTCTAACCTTAATCCTAAACCTAATTCTAACCTTAACCCTAAACCCCCTAGAAACAGCATTTGACCTTGTGGGGATTAACAACATGTCCCCAGCTTGTCAAATTGTTGTTTGTTTACTATTCTTTTAGGGACTTCTGGTCCAAGTGTAGTTAAACACATCCACATGTAGCTACCTCTCAAGTCTCTTCTGGATGTGTCTGCCTAAAGAACCAAGCTTGGGGTTATGGAGGGTCAACCCATTTCAGTTCTATCTGATAGTCAAATTCTCTGGAGCCCTCAACCCTCAGTCTACCTGACACACACACACACACACACACACACACACACACACACACACACACACACACACACACACACACACACCCTCCGTATCCCTGACTGGCTGTCTGTCAGATAAACCCTTGTTTAGCTATAAGGTTATATCTGCCTGCGCTTTGTGTTGTTAGGGAAATAAAAGCAGGCTTGGATCTAAATTGCAGGTATTGAAGTGAGAAAACTCACAATCATGTTGAAGGAATCCCCCAGTGTAGGGGTCACTCAGGTGTGACTGTCTGAACGGAGTAGCGTTTGCAGGTTAGGTTGATTGGGGCGGCAGGTAGCCTAGTGGTTAGAGTGTTGGACAAGTAATCGAAAGTTTGCAAGATCGAATCCCTGAGCTGACAAGGTAAAACTCTGTCGTTCTGCCCCTGAACAAGGCAGTTAACCCACTGTTCCTTGGCTGTCATTGAAAATAAGAATTTGTTCTTAACTGACTTGACCAAGATAAATAAAGGTGAAATCAAGCCTCTGTTGAGACTGAACTGAAGTATAAGGTAGCTGAACCAGAGAATTGTGGGTAAAGGCGCACCACAGGGAAGTGTGTTGTCGCATCGTTCGATTGTTTTTGCCATTATGGTCCGTCAGGGTACGCAACAGGGATGTGTTGTTGCCTCCCCTCAGCAACAACTAGTCTAACCACAGAGCTTGTTAGGAGAAGGACTAGTCTAACCACAGAGCTTGTTAGGAGAAGAGACTAGTTTAACTACAGAGCTTGTTAGGAGAAGAGACTAGTTTAACTACAGAGCTTGTTAGGAGATGAGACTAGTCTAACCACAGAGCTTGTTAGGAGATGAGACTAGTCTAACCACAGAGCTTGTTAGGAGATGAGACTAGTCTAACCACAGAGCTTGTTAGGAGAAGTGACTAGTTTAACTACAGAGCTTGTTAGGAGATGAGACTAGTCTAACCACAGAGCTTGTTAGGAGATGAGACTAGTCTAACCACAGAGCTTGTTAGGAGATGAGACTAGTCTAACCACAGAGCTTGTTAGGAGAAGAGACTAGTTTAACCACAGAGCTTGTTAGGAGATGAGACTAGTCTAACCACAGAGCTTGTTAGGAGATGAGACTAGTCTAACCACAGAGCTTGTTAGGAGATGAGACTAGTCTAACCACAGAGCTTGTTAGGAGATGAGACTAGTCTAACCACAGAGCTTGTTAGGAGATGAGACTAGTCTAACCACAGAGCTTGTTAGGAGAAGAGACTAGTTTAACCACAGAGCTTGTTAGGAGATGAGACTAGTCTAACCACAGAGCTTGTTAGGAGAAGAGACTAGTTTAACTACAGAGCTTGTTAGGAGATGAGACTAGTCTAACCACAGAGCTTGTTAGGAGATGAGACTAGTCTAACCACAGAGCTTGTTAGGAGAAGAGACTAGTTTAACCACAGAGCTTGTTAGGAGATGAGACTAGTCTAACCACAGAGCTTGTTAGGAGATGAGACTAGTCTAACCACAGAGCTTGTTAGGAGAAGAGACTAGTCTAACCACAGAGCTCTTTAGGAGATGAGACTAGTCTAACCACAGAGCTTGTTAGGAGAATAGACTAGTTTAACTACAGAGCTTGTTAGGAGATGAGACTAGTCTAACCACAGAGCTTGTTAGGAGATGAGACTAGTCTAACCACAGAGCTTGTTAGGAGATGAGACTAGTTTAACCATAGAGCCCGTTAGTGGATGATACTAGTCTAACCACAGAGCTTGTTAGGAGATGAGACTAGTCTAACCACAGAGCTTGTTAGGAGATGAGACTAGTCTAACCACAGAGCTTGTTAGGAGATGAGACTAGTCTAACCACAGAGCTTGTTAGGAGATGAGACTAGTCTAACCACAGAGCTTGTTAGGAGAAGAGACTAGTTTAACCACAGAGCTTGTTAGGAGATGAGACTAGTCTAACCACAGAGCTTGTTAGGAGAAGAGACTAGTTTAACTACAGAGCTTGTTAGGAGATGAGACTAGTCTAACCACAGAGCTTGTTAGGAGATGAGACTAGTCTAACCACAGAGCTTGTTAGGAGAAGAGACTAGTCTAACCACAGAGCTTGTTAGGAGAAAAGACTAGTTTAACCACAGAGCTTGTTAGGAGAAGGACTAGTTTAGCCACAGAGCTTGTTAAGAGAAGGACTAGTCTAACCACAGAGCTTGTTAGGAGATGAGACTAGTTTAACCATAGAGCTTGTTAGGAGAAGAGACTAGTTTAACTACAGAGCTTGTTAGGAGATGAGACTAGTCTAACCACAGAGCTTGTTAGGAGATGAGACTAGTCTAACCACAGAGCTTGTTAGGAGAAGAGACTAGTCTAACCACAGAGCTTGTTAGGAGATGAGACTAGTCTAACCACAGAGCTTGTTAGGAGATGAGACTAGTCTAACCACAGAGCTTGTTAGGAGAAGAGACTAGTCTAACCACAGAGCTTGTTAGGAGATGAGACTAGTCTAACCACAGAGCTTGTTAGGAGAAGGACTAGTTTAACCACATAGCTTGTTAAGAGAAGGACTAGTTTAGCCACAGAGCTTGTTAAGAGAAGGACTAGTTTAGCCACAGAGCTTGTTAAGAGAAGGACTAGTCTAACCACAGAGCTTGTTAGGAGATGAGACTAGTTTAACCACAGAGCTCGTTAGGAGATGAGACTAGTCTAACCACATAGCTTCTTAGGAAAAGGACTAGTTTAACCACAGAGCTCTTTAGGAGATGAGAACAACACTAACAAAAATAACATTGAAGGAAAAGCAGATAGCAGAAGGAACATTTCGATAAGCAACAGACGAAGATAACAAAAATACAATTTTAGTGAACATTTATCATGGGTTTCTTCTGGCCACACAATTATAATGTTTAAGTAAACAACGCCTTAGGAAATACTGGCATCGGGATAAAAATAAATCAAATTGTTTGAGCCTTTTGTCAAAATGGTTTGAAATAGGAACTCATTCATTCACTGATAACCAGTGTTTTAACACAGCCCAAAGCCACGGTCTTACCCAGTTTGGAACCGGTGTTTTAACACAGCCCAAAGCCACGGTCTTACCCAGTTTGGAACCGGTGTTTTAACACAGCCCAAAGCCACGGTCTTACCCAGTTTGGAACCGGTGTTTTAACACAGCCCAAAGCCACGGTCTTACCCAGTTTGGAACCGGTGTTTTAACACAGCCCAAAGCCACGGTCTTACCCAGTTTGGAACCGGTGTTTTAACACAGCCCAAAGCCACGGTCTTACCCAGTTTTGAACCGGTGTTTTAACACAGCCAAAAACCATGGTCTTACCCAGTTTGGAACCGGTGTTTTAACACAGCCCAAAGCCACGGTCTTACCCAGTTTGGAACCGGTGTTTTAACACAGCCCAAAGCCACGGTCTTACCCAGTTTGGAACCGGTGTTTTAACACAGCCCAAAGCCACGGTCTTACCCAGTTTGGAACCGGTGTTTTAACACAGCCCAAAGCCACGGTCTTACCCAGTTTGGAACCGGTGTTTTAACACAGCCCAAAGCCACGGTCTTACCCAGTTTGGAACCGGTGTTTTAACACAGCCAAAAACCACGGTGTTACCCAGTTTGGAACCGGTGTTTTAACACAGCCCAAAGCCACGGTGTTACCCAGTTTGGAACCAGTGTTTTAACACAGCCCAAAGCCACGGTCTTACCCAGTTTGGAACCGGTGTTTTAACACAGCCCAAAGCCACGGTCTTACCCAGTTTGGAACCAGTGTTTTAACACAGCCCAAAGCCAAACCCTGTGTAGATATCCAGACAGTCCAGAGACTACTACGGGAACTATGAATTCTCTATTTAAAATGGGGCCATCCGCAGTTGAAACAATAACAAAGTGTCCTCCCCGCCCCTGTTTCGGTAAAAAGTGAGGGCGGCAGGGTAGCCTAGTGGTTAGAGCGTTGGACTAGTAACCGGAAGGTTGCGAGTTCAAACCCCCGAGCTGACAAGGTACAAATCTGTCGTTCTGCCCCTGAACAGGCAGTTAACCCACTGTTCCCAGGCCGTCATTGAAAATAAGAATTTGTTCTTAACTGACTTGCCTGGTTAAATAAAGGTAAAATAAATAAAAAAAAAAAAGCTGAGGGACGCAGCTGGAGAAATGTAACCACTCAAATGTATAGACAGAGGTATGGACACAAGGACTGACCATCCATGATATCAAACTGATACGTTTAACCATATTATGAGACTATATAGTGTTTGTTCACATTTACTTTGTTTCCAAACATTGGTGTAAAACAAGTTGACAGTTCAACTAAGGTCATGAGGCATTTCTAAGTTATATTCTTCAAGAATCAATGGGTACGTATAATTCATGTCTAAGTCCAAAAGTTCCAACTACAGATGAACTCTTTAACCCTTGTGTGGTGTCCATGTTTATGGTCTGATGGACACCAAAACATTATAGCGGTTTTTAAAACCAACACAGCCATAACAATTTACATAAAAACAAGTCATGTATGTTGACTTATTTCAATTACAAGCAATATAGACAGTATAATGGCTAATATTTTCCATTTACCTCTTCTAGATCACATTTATCAAGAAGACTGCTATTCATTTTTAGGGGGGGATAAAATGCCTTGCCCAACCGTCTATTATAATCAAGACATGGGAGGAATTAAATCATGTTTATCTTGAATAAATATAAATGAAACAAGGTTTTCACCACTATTGATGTTTACTGCTTTGATCTGAACCAATTGGAAGGACACATTTTACATACAGTATTTTAGTTTTGAAATGATAAATGAGCCCCGTTGAACACAAATTAAGGCCGATCTGCACACCACATGAGGGACAGAGTTTTACAGTGTGTGTGTGTGTTGTAAATGTATTTCTCGCACCTGATGCATGTGTACTGTGTCTTCCTGTCCTTCTGGGTCCACACACACATTGCAGTGCTTTGTTGCTACCAGCTGCAATCTAGAATGTTCAGGAATCTCACTTCCCATATATTGTTACAGCAGGCCAAGGAAGGAACATCTCACACACACACACACACACACACACACACACACACACACACACACACACACACACACACACACACACACACACACACACACACACACACACACACACCCTTTTCCAAACTTGTATTGCCCTCAGACCCAAACACCACACAAGGGTTAACTTTTATATCCAACTACTATTTTAATCAGCCCCTAGTTTAAACATTATTAGTTCAACCTCTTGCACTGGTTCATCTTCCAAAGTAAAGCCTAAATGTGGCTCCTACTCACTCATCGCTCTGTCACCCAGATAAGAGCTGTGTTTGATGTTGGCCTTTGTCTCTCTCTCTCTCTCTCTCTCTCTCTCTCTCTCTCTCTCTCTCTCTCTCTCTCTCTCTCTCTCTCTCTCTCCGTCTTTGTCTCTCTTTCTTTGTCTCTCTCTCTCTCTCTCTCCCCCTCTTTGTCTCTCTCTCTTTGTCTCTCTCTCTCTCTCTCTCTCTCTTCTCTCTCTCTCTCTCCCTCTATGTCTCTCTCTCTTTGTCTCTCTCTCTCTCTCTGACTATCTGTAACCTCCAGAACCCGGAACCACCAGGGGCCTTCTGTTTCTCCAGAAGCCCCAGAGAGTCACCTCCCTCCTGGGGAGAGATGCCGTGTTGGAGTGCTCCGCCTCTGGGTTCCCCACCCCCGCCTTCCACTGGATGAGAGGAGCCGAGAGGATACAGAGCAGGTGAGTGACTCCTTGATTCCGTCCCAAATGGCACTCTATTTACTAGCTACTTTCAACTAGGGCCCCTTGGGAGTTGTGTACTATATAGGAAATACGATCCACCCTTCTTTTCCACAAGACTTCTGATGTGTGATGAGCAGAGCAACATCAAACCAGCCGGCAAGCTTGTAGAAATGACGACATTACAGATAGTTTTGCGCGCTGGGTTTGAGTCGGAGCCGCGTGTCATTTTCACCATGCTACAGCGGTATGTGAACCCTTTGGAATTACCTGGATTTCTGCATAAATTAGTCATAAAATTTGGTCTGAACTTCATCTAGGTCACAACGATAGACAAACACAGTCTGCTTAAACTAATGACACACAAACATTTTCATGTCTTTTATTGAACGCACCGTGGGGAAAAAGGATGTGAAACCTTGGATTTAATAACTGGTTGAGCATCCTTTGGCAGCAATAAACTCATCATTGTGCCCTTAAAGCTCATCACTAAGCTAAGGACCCTGGGACTAAACACCTCCCTCTGCAACTGGATTTCGGACTTCCTAACGGGCCGCCCCCAGGTGGTAAGAGTAGGTAACAACACCTCCACCCCGCTGATCCTCAACATTGGGGCCCCACAATGGTGCGTGCTCAGCCCACTCCTTTACTCCCTGTTCACCCACGACTGCACGGCCAGGCACGACTCCAACACCATCTTTAAGTTTGCCAATGACACAACACTGATCACCGACAACGACGAGACAGTCTATCGGGAGGTGTCAGAGACCTGACCGTGTGGTGCCAGGACAACAACCTCTCCCTCAACGTGATCAAGACAAAGGAGATGATTGTGGACTACAGGAAAAGGAGGACCGAGGACGACCCCATTCTCATCGACGGGGCTGCAGTGAAGCAGGTTGAGAGCTTCAAGGTCCTTGGCGTCCACATCACCAACAAACTAAGCACCAGTCATGAAGCGGGCACGTCAAATCACCTCAGCAGACTGAAAAGATTTTGCTTTGGTCCTTAGATCCTCAAAAGGTTTTTATAGCTGCACCATCGAGAGCATCCTGTGGCAATTCTTTTTGTGAACAGCAAACTCAAATTTTGTGCGTGTTTTTTTTATAGGTCAAGGCAGCTCTAATTAACATCTCCAATCTCATCTCATTGAATGGACTCCAGGTTAGCTGACTCCTGACTCCAATTAGCTTTTGGAAAAGTCATTAGCCTAGGGGTTCACATACTTTTTCCAACATACACAGTGAATGTTTAAATTATGTATTCAATATAGACAAGAAAAATACAATAATTTGTGTGTTATTAGTTTAAGCACACTGTGTTTGTCTATTGTTGTGACTAAGATAAAGATCAGATACAATTTTATGACACATTTATGCAGAAATTCAGGTAATTCCAAAGGGTTAAAATGCTTTATCTTACCAATATATATCACTAACTACTGTACTGTAAGATATTGCTGAGAGATATCTGGAAGTTGAATACACATTACTGTTTTCTTGGTTTTCTTGGTTTTCTGTCTTTGATTCGTCATCTGTGCTTCTGCAGGTCTAAGAAGTACTCCCTGCTGGGCGGCAGTAACCTCCTGATCAGCAGCGTAACGGACGACGACTCAGGCTCCTACAGCTGCGTGGCGTTTAACAAGAACCAGAACATCACGGCTTCCTGCGAGCTGTCCGTCCTCGGTAAGTGTGTCCCACGAGACCGCCACTCGTCGCTCGGTGGGAACCTACCTCCGCTGGCACACAAACAAACAAACAAACAAACAGAGCTACATCTTCTACAGGTGTCTCTCTGTCCATATCTCTTCTCCATTGCCTTCATGGTCTCAAGTCTGTGGAAAATTGAACCGTTTCAGTTACAACCCTCCTGAGGAACTGCCAGACAAAACTCTGAATACCTGAACACAATTTTTGACTGCCATTTTCCCTGACAAAAACGAACTACATGCCAACCATAACTTTGTTTAGGATTTTGGCTGACCTAGATTATACATGATATTTAATTTAATAATTTAATCTGACAAATATAACCTACAAATATAACCTACAGTACATGTACATGATACAGTAAATGAAGTTTGCAGATGCCTCGTTCCAGATGCCATCAGACGATAGAGTCTAACGATTAAAGAATCTTCCATTTGAATGTCTTTGCCAACTTTCTATCAGAATGCAGCGCCAGTCTGACGATTCCAGAATCTTCCATTTGAATGTCTTTGCCAACTTTCTATCAGAATGCAGCGCCAGTCTGACGATTCCAGAATCTTCCATTTGAATGTCTTTGCCAACCTTCTGCTACTTTGGATGCTTGATATGGAACTCAGTTCACATCAAATAGCAAGTTTTGATCCGTCAAATAGTGTAATTTTGTTGTGTATCTTTTTTGACACGCAAAAAAAATAAATACAAATAAATGATGTTTTATATTTGACGTAGTGATATTGATTACACTCGTATTGTCTTATGTCACAGCGATTCTCTGATAAGTGATGATCACAGCTGTGATGTGGTGTTAAAGTCTCGTCTCGCCCAACTGCCACTGTCACACGACTGCAGACACACTTTCCCAAAGCTCTGGGACAGTGCTGGTTTAAAAACAAAGCTAGCTAATGGATGCAATGTTCCTTCCTCCAAAACACGCACAATACCCTAACGGTGTTCCATAGCCTGAGACAATGTTTTACCCTGATAGTTCCAAACAGACTCATCAAACTCAGCGACTGATGCTTTTTAAAATCATAAGATCTAAACATGAAGCGGTTAACTTTTCATTGTGAAACAGTTTAGAAACATCTGCTAATTTGAGACACAGGTCATTTATACGTGACTGACTGGCTTAGACGTACACTGAGAGTACAAAACATTAGGAACACCTGCTCTTTCCATGACATAGACTGAAAGCTATGATCCCTTGTTGACGTCACTTGTTAAATCCACTGCAATCAGCAGACAGTAGATGAATTAACATAATAATTAATTAACATAATAAAACATTTAAAATGTTTCTATGTCAAACAGTTTTGTTATAATTCAGTTTTCTGGAATGTATATAAAGTGTAATATTGGGACGCAAACTCAAAATGTAATACATTTCAACTCTATATCTGACAAGGTACAAGTATCTTCTTTTTTAAGCCCATCACCATGTGTGTGAGGTCTATACTCAAAGTAGATTTGTTAAAAACAACCGAGAACCACTCTGTGTGACCCTGATTTAGCCCACTAGAGTAGAATGTTAAATAAATAATTTTTAGTCTTGAGACAATGGATTGTGTTTGTGTGTCATTCAGAGGGTGAATGGGTAAGACACAATATTTAAGTGTCTTTAAACGGGGTATGGTACTAGGTGACAGGCGCACCGGTTTGAGTCAAGAACTGCAATGATGCTGGGGTTTTTCACACTCAACAGTTTTCTGTGTGTATCAAGAATGGTCCACCACCCAAAGGACATCCAGCCAACTTGACACAACTGTGGGAAGCACTGGAGTCAACATGGGCCAGCATCCCTGTGGAACGCTTTCAACACCTTGTAGAGTCCATGTCCCGACGAACTGAGGCTGTTCTGAGGGCAAAAGGGGGGATAGGGGGGGGGGGTTCAACTGAACATTAGGAAGGTGTTCTTAATGTTTTGTAGACTCCATGTGTATTCCATTACATGAAGCTCTGTTGTCCAAACAGATTGTATTATAGTCTGATCAATAAAACAACAGTTGATCCATAGTCAATATTGAACAGGAGATGGTTTTGAAAAGAGGGTGGGGGGGGGGGGGCGTGTGTGGTAAACCTCAACTAAATCTCCTAATAAATAATGTGGAAATTGAGCAAGTTGAGATGACTGAACTGCTTGGAGTAACACTGGATTGTAAACTGTTATGGTCAAAACATATTGATACAACAGTAGCTAAGATGGGGAGAAGTATGTCCATAATAAAGCACTGCTCTACCTTCTTAGCAACACTGTCAACAAGGCAGGTCCTTCAGGCCCTAGTTTCTACCTTCTTAACAACACTATCAACAAGGCAGGTCCTACAGGCCCTAGTTTCTACCTTCTTAACAACACTATCAACAAGGCAGGTCCTACAGGCCCTAGTTTCTACCTTAACAGCACTATCAACAAGGCAGGTCCTACAGGCCCTAGTTTCTACCTTCTTAACAACACTGTCAACAAGGCAGGTCCTACAGGCCCTAGTTTCTACCTTCTTAACAACACTGTCAACAAGGCAGGTCCTACAGGCCCTAGTTTCTACCTTCTTAACAGCACTATCAACAAGGCAGGTCCTACAGGCCCTAGTTTCGACCTTCTTAACAGCACTATCAACAAGGCAGGTCCTACAGGCCCTAGTTTCTACCTTCTTAACACTATCAACAAGGCAGGTCCTATAGGCCCTAGTTTCTACCTTCTTAACAGCACTATCAACAAGGCAGGTCCTACAGGCCCTAGTTTTGTCTCACCTGGACTACTGTTCAGTCGTGTGGTCAGGTGCCACAAAGAGGGACTTAGGAAAATTACAATTGATTCTGATCAGGGCAGCACGGCTGGTTCAGAACAGGGCAGCACGGCTGGTTCAGAACAGGGCAGCACGGCTGGTTCAGAACAGGGCAGCACGGCTGGTTCAGAACAGGGCAGCACGGCTGGTTCAGAACAGGGCAGCACGGCTGGTTCAGAACAGGGCAGCAAGGCTGGAGCAGAACAGGGCAGCACGGCTGGTTCAGAACAGGGCAGCACGTCTGGCCCTTGGATGTACACAGAGAGCTAATATTAATAATATGCATGTCAGTCTCTCCTGGCTCAAAGTGGAAAAGAGATTGACTTCATCACTACTTTTATTTATGAGAGGTATTGACATGTTGAATGCACCGAGCTGTCTGTCTAAACTACTGGCACACAGCTCAGACACCCATACATACCCCACAATACATGCCACCAGAGGTCTGTCTAAACTACTGGCACACAGCTCAGACACCCATACATACCCCACAAGACATGTCACCAGAGGTCTGTTTAAACTACTAACACACGGCTCAGACACCCAAGCATACCCCACAAGACATGCCACCAGAGGTCTGTCTAAACTACTGGCACACAGCTTAGACACCCATACATACCCTACAAGACATGTCACCAGAGGTCTGTTTAAACTACTAACACACAGCTCAGACACCCATACATACCCCACAAGACATGCCACCAGAGGTCTGTCTAAACTACTAACACACAGCTCAGACACCCAACATACCCTACAAGACATGTCACCAGAGGTCTGTTTAAACTACTAACACACAGCTCAGACACCCATCCATACCCCACAAGACATGCCACCAGAGGTCTGTTTAAACTACTAACACACAGCTCAGACACCCATACATACCCTACAAGACATGCCACCAGAGGTCTGTTTAAACTACTAACACACAGCTCAGACACCCATACATACCCTACAAGACATGCCACCAGAGGTCTGTTTAAACTACTAACACACAGCTCAGACACCCATACATACCCCACAAGACATGCCACCAGAGGTCTGTCTAAACTACTAACACACGGCTCAGACACCCATACATACCCTACAAGACATGCCACCAGAGGTCTGTCTAAACTACTAACACACAGCTTAGACACCCATACATACCCCACAAGACATGCCACCAGAGGTCTGTCTAAACTACTAACACACAGCTCAGACACCCATACATACACCACAAGACATGCCACCAGAGGTCTGTCTAAACTACTAACACACGGCTCAGACACCCAACATACCCTACAAGACATGTCACCAGAGGTCTGTTTAAACTACTAACACACAGCTCAGACACCCATACATACCCCACAAGACATGCCACCAGAGGTCTGTCTAAACTACTAACACACGGCTCAGACACCCATACATACCCTACAAGACATGCCACCAGAGGTCTGTTTAAACTACTAACACACAGCTTAGACACCCATACATACCCCACAAGACATGCCACCAGAGGTCTGTCTAAACTACTAACACACGGCTCAGACACCCAACATACCCTACAAGACATGTCACCAGAGGTCTGTTTAAACTACTAACACACAGCTCAGACACCCAATACATACCCCACAAGACATGTCACCAGAGGTCTGTCTAAACTACTAACACACGGCTCAGACACCCAACATACCCTACAAGACATGTCACCAGAGGTCTGTTTAAACTACTAACACACAGCTCAGACACCCAATACATACCCCACAAGACATGTCACCAGAGGTCTGTCTAAACTACTAACACACGGCTCAGACACCCAACATACCCTACAAGACATGTCACCAGAGGTCTGTTTAAACTACTAACACACAGCTCAGACACCCATACATACCCCACAAGACATGCCACCAGAGGTCTGTTTAAACTACTAACACACAGCTCAGACACCCATACATACCCTACAAGACATGCCACCAGAGGTCTGTCTAAACTACTAACACACAGCTCAGACACCCAACATACCCTACAAGACATGTCACCAGAGGTCTGTTTAAACTACTGGCACACGGCTCAGACACCCAACATACCCCACAAGACATGCCACCAGAGGTCTGTCTAAAGTACTAACACACGGCTCAGACACCCATACATACCCCACAAGACATGCCACCAGAGGTCTGTTTAAACTACTGGCACACAGCTCAGACACCCATACATACCCCACAAGACATGCCACCAGAGGTCTGTTTAAACTACTAACACACAGCTCAGACACCCATACATACCCCACAAGACATGCCACCAGAGGTCTGTTTAAACTACTAACACACAGCTCAGACACCCAACATACCCTACAAGACATGCCACCAGAGGTCTGTTTAAACTACTAACACACAGCTCAGACACCCATTCATACCCTACAAGACATGCCACCAGAGGTCTGTTTAAACTACTGGCACACAGCTCAGACACCCATACATACCCCACAAGACATGCCACCAGAGGTCTGTTTAAACTACTAACACACAGCTCAGACACCCATACATACCCCACAAGACATGCCACCAGAGGTCTGTTTAAACTACTGGCACACAGCTCAGACACCCAACATACCCTACAAGACATGTCACCAGAGGTCTGTTTAAACTACTAACACACAGCTCAGACACCCAACATACCCTACAAGACATGCCACCAGAGGTCTGTTTAAACTACTAACACACAGCTCAGACACCCAACATACCCTACAAGACATGTCACCAGAGGTCTGTTTAAACTACTAACACACAGCTCAGACACCCAATACATACCCCACAAGACATGTCACCAGAGGTCTGTTTAAACTACTAACACACAGCTCAGACACCCAATACATACCCCACAAGACATGTCACCAGAGGTCTCTTCACAGTCTCCAAGTCCAGAACAGACAATGGGAGGCGCATGGAACTCTATTCCACAGTACTACATAGAGCCATGACTACATGGAACTCTATTCCACATCAGGTAACTGATGCAGCAGTAGAATCAGATTTAAAAAACAGATTAAAAAACACCTTATGGAACAACTGGGACTGTGAAGCAACACAAACATAGGCACAGACACATGCACACACACACACACACACACACACACACACACACACACACACACACACACACACACACACACACACACACACACACACACACACACACACACACACACACACACACACAACACACACAACACACACTAACATACGCACTATACATGGAGGTGCTTATATATCAACCAAAGATGGGATCTTCTGTTTTCTTTAACTATGTTGAGCGTGAACATATTGCCTTTCATTCACAAGCGTTGAAGTGGCTTTCATACATAGAGATGATTCACAGAATCCTTCACTTCAAATGCAGTACGTCGGGGACTTCCTTTAAGTTATATGGAAAGCACAGCAGGGTGACAGCGGGTCAGTCTGTTCTGAAGCCAAAGTAGTGTGTGTGTCCCAAAACGGCATCCTATTCCTCATCTAGTGCACTACCCTGGTCTAAAGTAGTGCACTATATAGGGAATAGGGTGCCATTTGAGACGCCATAGCGACGTTCCCCCGTTAGCTCTCAAATGGTGGTTGGGTAGCTTTGGGAATTATACTTCTATACTTCTATACTTCTATCTGTCAGTCAGCACGGCGATGTGACAAGCACACGCTTAAGATTACCCAGAAAGCTGCTGTTCGTTTATGATGTGGTACAGGTTGTCGTGATACAGTAGCCATCGATCAACTCGAAACTCACTGTTCTTTTGGTGGGAACCCTTGCTGTTGATTGACAGTGAGTAGTGACTGCAAGCATAGGAACCATCCTCTCTCTCTCTCACTTTTTCCCTTTCGCTCTCTCTCTCTCTCCAATTTTTTTTCTCTGTCTCTCTCTCTTTCTCTCGCTCTGTATGTGTCTGTTTCTCTCGATCTCCGTCTCTCTCTCGATCTCTGTCTCTCTCTCGACCGCCGTCTCTGTCTCGATCTCTGTCTCTCTCTCGATCTCCATCTCTCTCTCGATCTCCGTCTCTTT
>NC_048569.1:3996663-4124163 GCF_013265735.2 Oncorhynchus mykiss | reverse complement strand
CCCTGAAATCATCTGTAGCAGGACTGGCTACTGGCCCTGAAATCATCTGTAGCAGGACTAGCTACTGGCCCTGAAATCATCTGCAGCAGGACTAGATACTGGCCCTGAAATAATCTGTAGCAGGACTAGCTACTGGCCCTGAAATCATCTGTAGCAGGACTGGCTACTGGCCCTGAAATCATCTGCAGCAGGACTAGCTACTGGCCCTGAAATCATCTGTAGCAGGACTAGCTACTGGCCCTGAAATCATCTGTAGCAGGACTAGATACTGGCCCTGAAATCATCTGTAGCAGGACTAGCTACTGGCCCTGAAATCATCTGTAGCAGGACTAGCTACTGGCCCTGAAATCATCTGTAGCAGGACTGGCTACTGGCCCTGAAATCATCTGTAGCAGGACTGGCTACTGGCCCTGAAATCATCTGCAGCAGGACTGGCTACTGGCCCTGAAATCATCTGTAGCAGGACTAGCTACTGGCCCTGAAATCATCTGTAGCAGGACTGGCTACTGGCCCTGAAATCATCTGCAGCAGGACTAGCTACTGGCCCTGAAATCATCTGTAGCAGGACTAGCTACTGGCCCTGAAATCATCTGTAGCAGGACTGGATACTGGCCCTGAAATCATCTTTAGCAGGACTAGATACTGGCCCTGAAATCATCTGTAGCCGGACTAGCTACTGGCCCTGAAATCATCTGTAGCAGGACTAGCTACTGGCCCTGAAATCATCTGTAGCAGGACTAGCTACTGGCCCTGAAATCATCTCCAGCCGGACTAGCTACTGGCCCTGAAATCATCTGTAGCAGGACTAGCTACTGGCCCTGAAATCATATGTAGCAGGACTAGCTACTGGCCCTGAAATCATCTGCAGCAGGACTAGATACTGGCCCTGAAATCATCTGCAGCAGAACTAGCTACTGGCCCTGAAATCATCTCCAGCAGGACTAGATACTGG
This sequence comes from Oncorhynchus mykiss, assembly GCF_013265735.2. Classification (NCBI taxonomy): domain Eukaryota; kingdom Metazoa; phylum Chordata; class Actinopteri; order Salmoniformes; family Salmonidae; genus Oncorhynchus; species Oncorhynchus mykiss. The sequence continues at coordinate 4,123,211 of NC_048569.1, read as the reverse complement.
CCCTGAAATCGTCTGTAGCAGGACTAGATACTGGCCCTGAAATCATCTCCAGCAGGACTAGATACTGGCCCTGAAATCATCTGTAGCAGGACTAGCTACTGGTCCTGAAATCATCTGCAGCAGGACTAACTACTGGCCCTGAAATCATCTGCAGCAGGACTAGATACTGGCCCTGAAATCATCTGTAGCAGGACTAGCTACTGGCCCTGAAATCATCTGTAGCAGGACTAGATACTGGCCCTGAAATCATCTCCAGCAGGACTAGATACTGGCCCTGAAATCATCTGCAGCCGGACTAGATACTGGCCCTGAAATAATCTGCAGCCGGACTAGATACTGGCCCTGAAATCATCTGCAGCAGGACTAGCTACTGCCCCTGAAATCATCTGCAGCAGGACTAACTACTGGCCCTGAAATCATCTGCAGCCGGACTAGCTGCTGTTGCTGTGAATTATGGCTGGGGTTATGTCCCAAATCACACCCTATTCCCTATGTAGTGCACTACTTTTGACCAGAACCCCAATGTGTTTCCCTACTGGTCCATTTGGGAAGTAGCCTGGCTGTAGCTAAGCAGCTGGAGGCAGTTGAAAAAAATGTAAGTCTCTTTTCAGGATCCTCATTTTCATTGTCTCCAGAACAATAACATTAGCAACACACAGTGGGGAGAACAAGTATTTGATACATTGCCGATTTTGCAGGTTTTCCTACTTACAAAGCATGTAGAGGTCTGTCATTTTTATCATAGGTACACTTCAACTGTGAGAGACGGAATCTAAAACAAAAATTCAGAAAATCACATTGTGTGATTTTTTAAAGTAATTAATTAGCATTTTATTTTATGACATAAGTATTTGATCACCTACCAACCAGATAAGAATTCCGGCTCTCACAGACCTGTTAGTTTTTCTTTAAGAAGCCCTCCTGTTCTCCACTCATTACCTGTATTAACTACATCTGTTCTCCACTCATTACCTGTATTAACTACACCTGTTTGAACTCGTTACCTGTATTAACTACACCTGTTTGAGCTCATTACCTGTATTATCTAAACCGTGGCCCCTTGTGGAGTCTTAGTCTTAGAATTTGTACAATACAATTTAGACCTACAGTATGATGCTAAGGTCAGTGATAACCATCATGGACCTGGGACCTGGGACCTCTGACAGCGATGACCGTCATAGACCTGGGACCTCTGACAGTGATAACCATCATGGACCTGGGACCTCTGACAGCGAGTACCATCATGGACCTGGGACCTCTGACAGCGATAACCATCATGGACCTGGGACCTCTGACAGCGATGACCATCATGGACCTGGGACCTCTGACAACGATGACCATCATGGACCTGGGACCTCTGACAGCGAGTACCATCATGGACCTGGGACCTCTGACAGCGATGACCATCATAAACCTGGGACCTCTGACATCGATGACCGTCATTGACCTGGGACCTCTGACAGCGATGACCATCATGGACCTGGGACCTCTGACAGCGATAACCATCATGGACCTGGGACCTCTGACAGCGATGACCATCATGGACCTGGGACCTCTGACAGCGATGACCATCATGGACCTGGGACCTCTGACAGCGATGACCGTCATGGACCTGGGACCTCTGACAGCGATGACCATCATGGACCTGGGACCTCTGACAGCGATGACCATCATGGACCTGGGACCTCTGACAGCGATGACCGTCATGGACCTTGGACCTCTGACAGCGATGACCGTCATGGACCTTGGACCTCTGACAGCGATGACCGTCATGGACCTGGGACCTCTGACAGCGATGACCGTCATGGACCTGGGACATGGGACCTCTGACAGCGATGACCATCATGGACCTGGGACCTCTGACAGCGATGACCATCATGGACCTGGGACCTCTGACAGCGATGACCATCATGGACCTGGGACCTCTGACAGCGATGACCGATTTGGACCTGGGACCTCTGACAGCGATGACCGTCATGGACCTGGGACCTCTGACAGCGATGACCGTCATGGACCTGGGACCTCTGACAGCGATGACCATCATGTACCATCATGGACCTGGGACCTCTGACAGCGAGTACCATCTTGGAGCTGGGACCTCTGACAGCGAGTACCATCGTGGAGCATGCTGGTTTAGTGTTTTTACAATTCGACATTGAGGTGAAAAATCTAATCAAGCCAAGAGATTAGCATTGCCTGTACGGTAGAGAGTCATGCAGTCACTAACATGTATGTCCTAATATGTACACCGTGCCAGGCACTCTCATAGAGATCTTTATTATGGTTGTGTGGAGTGTTTTACCTCCCTAGATTTACATGGACCGTGGATCCAGGTCGCAGTTACAAATGAGAACTTGTTCTCAGCTGGCCTCAGCTGGTTCAATAAAGGTGAATTAAATAAATATATATATTTTTTAAAACAGACGGCTTAACCCAGACATTCTATTTCCGCAGCGGTGAGCAGCGTCCCCACATCCTCATTGTTCATCTCAACCGTGACACTTTGTGACGATCGTGGGCTTCCGAGTGGCGCAGCGGTCTAAAGGCACTGCATCTCAGTGCACAGAGGTGTCACTACAGTCCCTGGTTTGAATCCAGGCCGTTTCGCATTCGGCTGTGATTGAGAGTCCCGTAGGGCGGCGCACATTCGGCCCAGTGTCGTCCGAGGTTTGGCCCGGTGTAGGCCGTCGTCATAAATAAGAGAATTTGTTCTTAACTGACTTGCCTGGTTTAACAAAAAAAACAGAGATATAGGGATTAGGAGAGATATAGGGATTAGGGCGCCATTTTAGAATCAGCCTTAGTGTCCATGATTAGGATAATGAATGTTTGTTATTTTCTGTAATAATGACTTCATTGAGCCTCATGAAGTTTTTCAGCCCAATTAATTCAACAAAGACAATGTCAGTGGCTCAGGCTGGGTCCCTAACGACACCTTGTTCCCTTCAGGCTGGGTCCCTAACAACACCTTGTTCCCTTCAGGCTGGGTCCCTAACGACACCTTGTTCCCTTCAGGCTGAGTCCCTAACAACACCTTGTTCCCTTCAGGCTGGGTCCCTAACAACACCTTGTTCCCTTCAGGCTGGGTCCCTAACGACACCTTGTTCCCTTCAGGCTGGGTCCCTAACGACACCTTGTTCCCTTCAGGCTGGGTCCCTAACGACACCCTTGTTCCCTTCAGGCTGGGTCCCTAACGACACCTTGTTCCCTTCAGGCTGAGTCCCTAACGACACCTTGTTCCCTTCAGGCTGAGTCCCTAACGACACCTTGTTCCCTTCAGGCTGAGTCCCTAACGACACCTTGTTCCCTTCAGGCTGGGTCCCTAACGACACCTTGTTCCCTTCAGGCTGAGTCCCTAACGACACCTTGTTCCCTTCAGGCTGGGTCCCTAACGACACCTTGTTCCCTTCAGGCTGAGTCCCTAACGACACCTTGTTCCCTTCAGGCTGAGTCCCTAGCAACACCCTTGTTCCCTTCAGGCTGAGTCCCTAACAACACCCTTGTTCCCTTCAGGCTGGGTCCCTAACGACACCTTGTTCCCTTCAGGCTGGGTCCCTAACGACACCCTTGTTCCCTTCAGGCTGAGTCCCTAACGACACCCTTGTTCCCTTCAGACTGAGTCCCTAACGACACCTTGTTCCCTTCAGGCTGAGTCCCTAACAACACCTTGTTCCCTTCAGGCTGAGTCCCTAACAACACCTTGTTCCCTTCAGGTTGAGTCCCTAACGACACCTTGTTCCCTTCAGGCTGAGTCCCTAGCAACAACCTTGTTCCCTTCAGGCTGAGTCCCTAACAACACCCTTGTTCCCTTCAGGCTGGGTCCCTAACGACACCTTGTTCCCTTCAGGCTGGGTCCCTAACGACACCCTTGTTCCCTTCAGGCTGAGTCCCTAACGACACCCTTGTTCCCTTCAGGCTGAGTCCCTAACGACACCTTGTTCCCTTCAGGCTGAGTCCCTAACAACACCTTGTTCCCTTCAGGCTGAGTCCCTAACAACACCTTGTTCCCTTCAGGCTGGGTCCCTAACGACACCTTGTTCCCTTCAGGCTGAGTCCCTAACGACACCCTTGTTCCCTTCAGGCTGAGTCCCTAACAACACCTTGTTCCCTTCAGGCTGAGTCCCTAGCGACACCCTTGTTCCCTTTATAGTGTACTACATTTGACCAGGGCTTATGTGAGGATTAGGGTGGCATTTGGGACACTAGGTTTTGGGTTATCACTGGGAGACCACTGTTTGGGTGTTGTGGTTGTGATGATATTTGTGTTGTGTGCATTAGTCCTGGTCAGTGCATATGGATTGGCACTACAGCACATAGACCTACGCACTACTCAGTCAGTCATTATTGACAGGGTTCAGTCGCTCTATTACGCACACACGCACACTCACGCACGCACGCGCACACGCACACACACATTATCTCTTTCTATTTCCTCTCTCTCTGTCTCTCTCTGTCTCTCTCTCTTTCTCTGTCTCTCTCTCTCTCTCTCTCTCTTTCTCTGTCTCTCTCTCTCTCTCTGTCTCTCTCTCTGTCTCTCTGTCTCTCTCTCTCTCTCTCTGTCTCTCTCTGTCTCTGTCTCTCTCGCTCTCTCTCTCTCTCTCTCTCTCTCTCTCTCTCTCTCGCTCTCTGTCTCTGTCTCTCTCTCTGTCTCTCTCTCTGTCTCTCTCTCTGTCTCTCTGTCTCTCTCTCTCTCTCTCTGTCTCTCTCTGTCTCTGTCTCTCTCGCTCTCTCTCTCTCTCTCTCTCTCTCTCTCTCTCTCGCTCTCTGTCTCTGTCTCTCTCTCTGTCTCTCTCTCGCTCTCTGTCTCTGTCTCTCCCCCTGTCTCTCTCTCTCTCTCTCTGTCTCTCTCTCTTTCTCTCTCTCTCTCTCTGTCTCTCTTTTCTTTCTTGAAAATACATTGTTCCTAGTTTGATTGTTAATGCTGCGAAGCGTCTCGTTAGTCTGCAGACAGTAATTGGGGCTTAGCGTCGTAGCTTAGCCCCATCAAGCCCCTGATTAGCGGCGGGGGGTCAATGGTGATTCATTACAAACCCACAGAATTATTTTCAGCATGTAAGCAAACATTTAACGCGCTGCCAACACCCCTGCAGCTCACAGACCGAGCGAAGCCAAGCCTCATCCAATACAGATGACACCAGACCTCAATTGTTCAATTGTACTGGCATTACATCCTGATTTTCGAGGAAAGCTGACTCATTCAATGAGTGACCAATCAAATGGTAGATTTGACAACTGCATCATCTGAGCCTATCATCTCACGTTCTTTTTCTTTCTTTCTTTTTTAAATATCAAATTGAATTTATAAAGCCATTTTTATATCAGGAATTTTCACAAAAATGCTTTACTGATAGTAAAAAAAATAAAAAAAATAGAACGATTAAATGCAGAGGCAGACAATTAAATGATGGATTGTTTGCTCAGATCTGGAAATGATGGCATGAATTATGAGTTTTTAGATTAATTTATTTTGATGTAGTCAACAATAAAATCCTGTAAAATGTGTGTGAACTGTGTGTCTTTCAGAAGTCTGACTGAAACAAAGTCGCTGTTTACAGTGCAGCTAGGCTAACAGATGCTAACGATCAAGATTAACATTTGTCTTATGAATGACCCTATTCTAAAAATAAATAAAAAATCTATCCAACTAAATAAATCCTGTATTTCACAAAATAATCCTGTAATCCAGGATTTGTTTCAAGGATTCTGGATATGCGCAGTGGGTCATTTTGGACTCTTTAGATATCTCTGTGTGTCTCTTGAATATAGCAGAAATTAATCATTCAGGCCTGTTCCTCATTGGAGCATTTGATCTTTCAGGCCTGTTCCTGATTGGACCATTTGATCTTTCAGGCCTGTTCCTGAAAGGTCAGGTGCTCTGAGGTCAGTAGTGTCCAGAGGTCAGGTGCTCTGAGGTCAGTAGTGTCCAGAGGTCAGGTGCTCTGAGGTCAGTAGTGTCCAGAGGTCAGGTGCTCTGAGGTCAGTAGTGTCCAGTGGTCAGGTGCTCTGAGGTCAGTAGTGTCCAGAGGTCAGGTGCTCTGAGGTCAGTAGTGTCCAGAGGTCAGGTGCTCTGAGGTCAGTAGTGTCCAGAGGTCAGGTGCTCTGAGGTCAGTAGTGTCCAGAGGTCAGGTGCTCTGACGTCAGTAGTGTCCAGAGGTCAGGTGCTCTGACGTCAGTAGTGTCCAGAGGTCAGGTGCTCTGAGGTCAGTAGTGTCCAGAGGTCAGGTGCTCTGACGTCAGTAGTGTCCAGAGGTCAGGTGCTCTGACGTCAGTAGTGTCCAGAGGTCAGGTGCTCTGAGGTCAGTAGTGTCCAGAGGTCAGGTGCTCTGAGGTCAGTAGTGTCCAGAGGTCAGGTGCTCTGACGTCAGTAGTGTCCAGAGGTCAGGTGCTCTGATGTCAGTAGTGTCCAGAGGTCAGGTGCTCTGAGGTCAGTAGTGTCCAGAGGTCAGGTGCTCTGAGGTCAGTAGTGTCCAGAGGTCAGGTGCTCTGAGGTCAGTAGTGGTAGTAACAGTGACAGCATTGCCGTCACAGCTTCACAGTCAGTAACGTGTCACATTGGTTTACAGATTATTATTACATCAATTTCCATATCCCAGTATAACCCAGTTAATTAGGTTGGTTGCATTTAAAATGGCTACCTATTACCCCAAATAATGCACTACTTTTTGACCAGGGCTTATAGTGTGAAAAGTAATGCAGTAAATAAGGTGGGTGCCATGTCAGACATCAGGATTAGATGGGTACGGTTAAGACCGCGAAGGGTAAAAGTCATCAACATAAACTCAGACTCAGGAAATGAAGCTTTTTGGAGCCATGGATTCAACAACGCAGACGAGCCAACAACTTAGACAAGGTTGTTGTTAAACAATTCATTGGAAAAACAGTGAATTTGTTTTTTCATAAAGAGTGATGAAAACAAAGGAGAAAAATACTGAGAAAGAAAGCATTACAGTTTAATTTAGATTTAATCTAATTTGAATTCTAATTTAATTTAGATGACCTGGACACATCAACCAGCTGTCAGTGGGTGGGTGTAGCTGGTGCATAAAAGCAGACGCAGGAGAGCAGAATGAGTGAGCAACGTACTTTACTCAAAATAAAGTCACAAGGTAACAATACACTTAACCAACAATAAACGGTAATCACACACGGGTGAAAACACGCGAAAACAGCACCCGTCGAAAACCAGCCTTAACGTACCGACTGAACATAGAAACAATCACGCACAGAAACACGGGGGAAACAGAGGGTTAAATACATGAACATGTAATTGGGGAATAAAACCAGGTGTGTCGAAAACAAAGACAAAACAAATGGAAAATGAAAAGTGGATCAGCGATGGCTAGAAGGTTGGTGACGTCGACCGCCGAACGCCGCCCGAACAAGGAGAGGGACCGACTTCGGCGGAAGTCGTGACACCATTGATCCACGCTTTAGCAGTACTTAAATAACAAAAAAATAAAAATATCAACATAGTTAAACTCTTTCCTTAATTTTGGGTAACAGTGGTCAGGTATTCTGACCAAATAATATTCTAGTTTGCTCTGGGTTTTTTTGGTAAATTCTTTCCAAAGTGTCAAGTAATTATCTTTTTGTTTTCTCATGATTTGATTGGGTCTAATTGTGCTGCTGTCCTGGGGCTCTGTGGGGTGTGTTTGTATTTGTGAACAGAGCCCCAGGACCAGCTTGCTTAGGGGACTCTTCTCCAGGTTCATCTCTCTGTAGGTGATGGCTTTGTTATGGAAGGTTTGGGAATCACTTATTTTTAGGTGATTGTAGAATTTAACAGCTCTTTTCTGGATTTTGACCATTAGTTGGTATCGGCCTAATTCTGCTCTGCATTATTTGGTGTTTTACACTTAGGATATTTGGAGGACGTTTTAGCAGAATTCTGCGTGCAGAGTCTCAAATTGGTGTTTGTCTCATTTTGTGAAGTCTTGGTTGGTGAGCGGACCTCAGACCTCACAATCATAGAGGGCAATGGGTTCAATAACTGAAGTATTTTTAGCCAGATCCTAATTTATATGTTGAATTTTATGTTCCTTTTGATGGCATAGAATGCCCTTCTTGCCTTGTCTCTCAGATCGTTCACAGCTTTGTGGAAGTTACCTGTGGCGCTGATGTTTAGGCCAAGGTATGTATAGTTTTTAGTGTGCTCTAGGGCAACGGTGTCTAGATGGAATTTGTATTTGTGGTCCTGGCAACTGGACCTTTTTTGGGAACACCATTATTTTGGTCTTACTGAGATTTACTGTCAGGGCCCAGGTCTGACAGAATCTGTGCAGAAGATCTAGGTGCTGCTGTAGGCCCTCCTTGGTTGGTGACAGAAGCACCAGATCATCAGCAAACAGTAGACATTTGACTTCAGATTCTAGTAGGGTGAGGCCGGGTGCTGCAGACTTTTCTAGTGCCCGTGCCAATTCGTTGATATATATGTTGAAGAGGGTGGGGCTTAAGCTGCATCCCTGTCTCACCCCACGGCCCTGTGGGAAGAAATGTGTGTTTTGTCCGTCTTAACCCCACACTTGTTGTTTGTTTACATCTCCCTCCCTCTCTCTCTCTCTCTCTCTCTCTCTCTCTCTCTCTCTCTCTCTTTCTCTCTCTCTCTCTCTCTCTCTCTCTCTCCCCCTCTCTCTCTCTCTGTCTCTCTCTGTCTCTCTCTCTCTCTCTCTCTCTCTCTCTCTCTCTCTCTCTCTCTCTCTCTCCCTCTCTCTCTGTAATAATCCTAATACGACATCTCTCAGAATAATTGATTTAGTGTCATCCAGTGTGTTGCTGTCTCAATATGTCATTAATATTAATTCTGAATAATTACTGATGAACACAGAATTGAAATCAGGGTCTTTGTCAAGTCATAAGACCTCTAATTTGCATTGAGCACCACTGGGAAGGACGGAGAGAGGACGTCTGAAATGTCACCAGCGGTTAGCAGGCTGTCACCGTCCCACAGGACACACACACACACACACACACACACACACACACACACACACACACACACACACACACACACACACATACACACATACACACACACATACACACATACACACATACAAACACACATACATACATACATACATACATACATACAAACACAGGCGCGCAAACACACACACACGAACACACGCACATGAACACACCCCAATGCACACACACCATCCCACAGGACCCCCTCCACTATACGGAGGACGGTTGTAATGAACGCTTAATGTTCCATCGCGGGGGAAGCAGGCGCACGGAGCACGCTCAGAAAGACACATGGTTATTCAAATGAGTGACGTGAGAGATTTCCATTTCAATGGGAGAGGAAAGTGATTACAGCCAGCCCGGTATGAATCCACACTGTTACACAGAGAGGTTACAGACAGAGACACTGTTGGTTACAGACAGAGACCCAGCAGCGTTGCAGTTCTTGACACACTCAAACTAGTGCGCCTGGCACCTACTACCATACCCCGTTCAAAAGCACTTAAATCTTTTGTGTTACCCATTCACCCTCTGAATAGCACATATACACAATCCACGTCTCAATTGTCTCAAGACTTAAAAATCCTTCTTTAACCCCGTCTCCTCCCCTTCATCTACACTGATTTAACAGGTGACATCAATAAGGGATCATAGTTTTCACCTGGATTCACCTGGTCAGTCTATGTCATGAAAAGAGCAGGTGTTCCTAATGTTTTGTGCACTCAGTAATACTGACATATAAAGATAAATCATTGCCATATATCTTACCTTATATATTACTGTGTATTTTACCCTATATATTACCATATATCGTACCGTATATATTACCATATATCTTACCGTATATATTACTGTGTATATTACCCTATATATTACCATATATTACCATATATCTTACCGTATATATTACCATATATCTTACCGTATATATTATCATATATCTTACAGTATATATTACCATATATCTTACCGTATATATTATCATATATCTTACAGTATATATTACCATATATCTTACCGTATATATTACTGTGTATATTACCCTATATATTACCATATATTACCATATATCTTACCATATATATTACCATATATCTTACCGTATATATTACCGTGTATATTACCCTATATATTACCATATATTACCATATATCTTACCGTATATATCACCATATATCTTACCGTATATATTACTGTGTATATTACCATATATTACCATATATCTTACCGTATATATTATCATATATCTTACAGTATATATTACCATATATCTTACTGTATATATTACCGTGTATATTACCATATATCTTACCGTATATATTACCATATATCTTACCGTATATATTACTGTGTATATTACCATATATCTTACCGTATATATTATCATATCTTACCGTATATATTACCATATATCTTACTGTATATATTACCGTGTATATTACCCTATATATTACCATATATCTTACTGTATATATTACCGTATATATTACCGTATATATTACAGTGTATATTACCCTATATATTACCATATATTACCATATATCTTACCCTATATATTACCATATATTACCGTATATATTACCGTGTATATTACCCTATATATTACCATATATTACCATATATCTTACCGTATATATTATATATATTACCATATATTACCGTATATATTACCGTGTATATTACCCTATATATTACCATATATTACCATATATCTTACCGTATATATTATCATATATTACCATATATCTTACCGTATATATTATCATATATATTACCGTATATATTACCGTATATATTTCTGTATATATTACCGTATATATTACCATATATATTACCGTATATATTTCCGTATATCTTACCGTATACAGATGGTTTCCAGTATAGATTTCAATGCTTTATAGTTGCAAGTGGAATGGTTCTAATAGTTATATAAGAGTTATCTATGTGTAGCCATCAGTAACTAATGGTCAGTTTAGTTAATATCTATCAGTAACTAATGGTCAGTTTAGTTAATATCTATCAGTAACTAAAGGTCAGTTTAGTTAATATCTATCAGTAACTAATGGTCAGTTTAGTTAATATCTATCAATAACTAATGGTCAGTTTAGTTAATATATGTGTAACTATCACTAACTAATGACCAGCCCCTGAACAAGGCAGTTAACCCACTGTTCCCCGGGCGCCGAAGACATGGATGTCGATTAAGGCAGCCCCCCCCGCACCTCTCTGATTCAGAGGGGTTGGGTTAAATGCAGAAGACACATTTCAGACGAATACATTCAGTTGGACAACTGTGACTAGGTACCATGCTTTTCATTTCCTTTCCATGTGTAGCTATCAGTAACTAATGGCCAGTTTATTGGCTAGCCCGTAGTCAAAATGTTGTGCCTGCAGTTTAAAGGAAATCATTATAGCTTAATTAGAGCAATAGACCACAGATAAGGCTTCACCCATGCTAATGACATATTGATGCCCACTGTAGTCACTAGACGGCCAGGCGTAGAGGGACATGGTTGATGAGAATGTGATAGGGGGGTTTTTAGGGTAACGTCCCAAGTTGCCCCCTCTGCTCTATATAGTACACTACGGTTGACAGTCATGTCACATTTTCCCAGACAACCAGAGCAACTTACAGTAGGAAGTTCATACATTTTTTTTCGTACCGTTTCCCCTTGTAAGAATCAAACTCCCAGAATTCCCATTGTAAGCTCCAACGCTCTGCAAACCGAGCCACACTGGACTCTTATACTTATTTTCTACCATAATTTGCAAATAAATTCATTAAAAATCCTACAATGTGATTTTCTGGATTTTTTTTCTCATTTTGTCTGTCATAGTTGAAGTGTACCTACGATGAAAATTACAGGCCTCTCTCATCTTTTTAAGTGGGAGAACTTGTACAATTGGTGGCTGACTAAATGCTTTTTTGCCCCACTGTATATAGATATACATACTTTTTTAAATAATATTTTTGCTAAAAAAATAATTACATTATTGATTGATTGACTTTGGCTTTTCAAATCACCCAGTATTGCTATCTGCAGCGTTAGTTCTAGGTAAATGTTGCAATTCTTCAGCCATCCCTGGACCTGTGACCATAAACGAGCTACATACGGACAATACCAAAATAAATTATCTAATGACTCTGCCTCCTCACAGCAAAATCTGCAGAGCTGGGAAGAATGTATCCCCCATATATCTATATATATATATATATATATATATATATAACATTCTGTTGGTTGCAAGAATTTTGTCTAGTAATTTAAAAATGTGAAGTTTTGAATCCGGCGGTGTTTTGCGTATCAATTCATAAACCATGTGCCATGGAATGGGTACATTGAAAATCTCTTCCCAAACTATTTTGCAATTTATTTGGCACAGCTGTCAGTTGTTTGGTCCTTAAATGAAATTGGTTTATGTTTTTATTTATCACACTTTTCTTTAACCATTGATGTTCTTCGTTTTCTCCCCAATTTCGTGGTGTCCAATTGTTTAGTAGCTACTATCTTGTCTCATCGCTACAACTCCCGTACGGGCTCGGGAGAGACGAAGTCATGCGTCCTCCGATACACAACCCAACCAAGCCGCACTGCTTCTTAACACAGCGCGCCATCCAACCCGGAAGCCAGCCGCACCAATGTGTCGGAGGAAACACTGTGCACCTGGCTCAGTAACCTATCAATCTACACTATAGCAGTTTAGCATCAGTAACCTAGCAACATACACTACAGTAATTTAGCCACATTCTATCAATCTACACTATAGCAGTTTAGCATCAGTAACCTATCAATCTACACTATAGCAGTTTAGCATCAGTAACCTATCAATCTACACTACAGTAGTTTAGCATCAGTAACCTAGCAACATACACTACAGTAATTTAGCCACAGGCTATCACTCTACACTATAGCAGTTTAGCCTCAGGCTGTCAATCTACACCACATCAGTTTAGCCTCAGGCTATCAATCTACACTTAGACTATCAATCTACACCAAAGCAGTTTAGCCTCAGGCTATCAATCTACACTTAGACTATCAATCTACACTTAGACTTAGACTATCACCACAGCAGTTTAGCCTCAGGCTATCAATCTGCACCACAACAGTTTAGCCTCATGCTAGGGAGTTATTACTAGTATTACAGTCTGTTCTAACTTGGGGGTTATTACCAGTCTGTTCTAACTAGAGGATTATTATCAGTCGGTTCTATCTAGGTAGTTAATACCAGTCTGTTCTAACTAGGGGATTATTATCAGTCTGTTCTATCTAGGTAGTTAATACCAGTCTGTTCTAACTAGGGGATTATTATCAGTCTGTTCTATCTAGGTAGTTAATACCAGTCTGTTTTAACTAGGGGATTATTATCAGTCTGTTCTAACTTGGGGGTTATTACCAGTCTGTTCTAACTAGGGGATTATTACCAGTCTGTTCTAACTAGGGGGTTATTACCAGTCTGTACTAACTAGGGGATTATTATCAGTCGGTTCTAACTAGGGGATTATTATCAGTCTGTTCTAACTAGGCGATTATTATCAGTCTGTTCTAACTAGGGGATTATTACCAGTCTGTTCTATCAGTCTGTTCTAACTAGGAGTTATTACCAGTCTGTTCTAACTAGGGGATTATTATCAGTCTGTTCTAACTAGGGGGTTATTACCAGTCTGTTCTAACTAGGGGGTTATTACCAGTCTGTTCTAACTAGGGGGTTATTACCAGTCTGTTCTAACTAGGGGGTTATTACCAGTCTGTTCTAACTAGAGGTTATTACCAGTCTGTTCTAACTACAGGGTTATTACCAGTCTGTTCTAACTAGAGGTTATTACCAGTCTGTTCTAACTACATTGTTATTAGCAGTCTGTTCTAACTAGGGGGTTATTAGCAGTCTGTTCTAACTAGGGGTTTATTACCAGTCTGTTCTAACTATTGGGTTAATACCAGTCAGTTCTATCAGTCTGTTCTAACTAGGGGTTATTACCAGTCTGTTCTATTAGTCTGTTCTAACTAGGGTGTTATTACCGGTTATTAGCTGACTGAGATCTTAATGTCTTCACTTCAGAATAAACCATATTAAACACAAATTCTCATTTGATACACTTTGATATTGGGGTTTAATATTGGTTTTCATTTATATTACTAACAGTACGATTAATATAATTTTGGAGACTCTCTTTTCTATCGACAGACTGACTGACACACGGAGACGAGTGTAACGAGTGTATAGTAGATTTAACAGGTGTATTCTGTATAGTAGATTTAACAGGTGCATTCTGTATAGTAGATTTAACAGGTTTATTCTGTATAGTAGATTTAACAGGTGTATTCTGTATAGTAGATTTAACAGGTGTATTCTGTATAGTAGATTTAACAGGTGTATTCTGTATAGTAGATTTAACAGGTTTATTCTGTATAGTAGATTTAACAGGTGCATTCTGTATAGTAGATTTAACAGGTTTATTCTGTATAGTAGATTTAACAGGTGTATTCTGTATAGTAGATTTAACAGGTGTATTCTGTATAGTAGATTTAACAGGTGTATTCTGTATAGTAGATTTAACAGGTTTATTCTGTAGAGTAGATTTAACAGGTGCATTCTGTATAGTAGATTTAACAGGTGTATTCTGTATAGTAGATGTAACAGGTGTATTCTGTATAGTAGATTTAACAGGTTTATTCTGTATAGTAGATTTAACAGGTGTATTCTGTATAGTAGATTTAACAGGTGTATTCTGTATAGTAGATTTAACAGGTTTATTCTGTAGAGTAGATTTAACAGGTGCATTCTGTATAGTAGATTTAACAGGTGTATTCTGTATAGTAGATGTAACAGGTGTATTCTGTATAGTAGATGTAACAGGTGTATTCAGTATAGTAGATTTAACAGGTGTATTCTGTATAGTAGATTTAACAGGTGCATTCTGTATAGTAGATTTAACAGGTGTATTCTGTATAGTAGATTTAACAGGTGTATTCTGTATAGTAGATTTAACAGGTTTACACTGAATAGTAGATTTAACAGGTTTATTCTGTATAGTAGATTTAACAGGTGCATTCTGTATAGTAGATTTAACAGGTTTACACTGAATAGTAGATTTAACAGGTTTATTCTGTATAGTAGATTTAACAGGTGCATTCTGTATAGTAGATTTAACAGGTTTACACTGAATAGTAGATTTAATGCATGTATTTGTACGCGATACATTTTGCAGCTGCCGACTTCTTATTGTTCTGCGAAAATGTATTTTTCTTCTTGCTGTTCTTACCATACTAATATCCCTGGCCAGTTCCCAATCTGCCAGATGTGTTTTACCAGTGATTCAGAGGGGCTCAGTGCTTATTCACATCACATTGTTGTTCTATTGTTCTCTGTTTGTTGACATGTTTTCATCCCTCAGAGACAGATGCGTCTGTTGGAGAAACGGGTGGTAAACATGTCTCACTGTCATAGTGTGTCTGAGGAAGTCTGTCATAGTGTGTCTGAGGAAGTTTGACTGTCGTAGTGTGTCTGAGGAAATCTGACTGTCATAGGGTGTCTGAGGAAGTCTGACTGTCATAGGATGTCTGAGGAAATCTGACTGTCATAGGGTGTTTCAGGAAGTCTGACTGTCATAGGGTGTTTCAGGAAGTCTGACTGTCATAGGATTTTTCAGGAAGTCTGACTGTCATCGTGTGTCTGAGGAAGTCTGACTGTCATAGGGTGTCGAAGCAAGTCTCTCATAGTGTGTCTGAGGAAGTCTGTCATGGTGTGTCTGAGGAAGTCTGTCATGGTGTGTCTGAGGAAGTCTGTCATCGTGTGTCTGAGGAAGTCTGACTGTCATAGGGTGTCGAAGCAAGTCTCTCATAGTGTGTCTGAGGAAGTCTGTCATGGTGTGTCTGAGGAAGTCTGTCATAGTGTGTCTGAGGAAGTCTGACTGTCATAGGGTGTTTCAATAAGTCTGACTGTCATAGTGTGTCTGAGGAAGTCTGTCTGTCATAAGGTATCTGAGGAATTCTGTCATAGGGTGTCTGAGGAAATCTGACTGTCTTAGGGTGTTTCAAGAAGTCTGACTGTCATAGTGTGTCTGAGGAAGTCTGACTGTCATAGGGTGTTTCAGGAAGTCTGACTGTCATAGGGTGTTTCAGGAAGTCTGACTGTAATAGTGGGTCTGAGGAAGTCTGACTGTCATAGTGTGTCTGAGGAAGTCTGACTGTCATAGGGTCTTTCAGGAAGTGTGAATGTCATCGTGTGTCTGAGGAAATTTGACTGTCATAGGATGTCGAAGCAAGTCTCTCATAGTGTGTCTGAGGAAGTCTGTCATGGTGTGTCTGAGGAGGTCTGTCATGGTGTGTCTGAGGAAGTCTGTCATAGTGTGTCTGGGGAAGTCTGACTGTCAGAGGGTGTTTCAAGATGTCTGACTGTCATAGTGTGTCTGAGGAAGTATGTCTGTCATAAGGTATCTGAGGAAGTCTGTCATAGGGTGTCTGAGGAAATCTGACTGTCATAGGGTGTTTCAAGAAGTCTGACTGTCATAGTGTGTCTGAGAAAGTCTGACTGTCATAGGATTTTTCAGGAAGTCTGACTGTCATCGTGTGTCTGAGGAAGTCTGACTGTCATAGGGTGTCGAAGCAAGTCTCTCATAGTGTGTCTGAGGAAGTCTGTCATGGTGTGTCTGAGGAAGTCTGTCATGGTGTGTCTGAGGAAGTCTGTCAAATCAGTGATTAGAAGGTGCCATATAACACAACACAACAGGACAGGACAGGCTTCATTGACCTGTAACACAACACAACAGGACAGGACAGGACAGGCTTTATTGACCTGTAACACAACACAACAGGACAGGACAGGACAGGACAGGACAGGCTTTATAGACCTTTAACACAACACAACAGGACAGGACAGGCTTTATAGACCTATAACACAACACAACAGGACAGGACAGAGCAGGACAGGCTTTATTGACCTGTAACACAACAGGACAGGACAGGACAGGCTTTATTGACCTGTAACACAACAGGACAGGACAGGACAGGACAGAACAGGACAGGACAGGCTTTATAGACCTATAACACAACACAACAGGACAGGACAGGCTTTATAGACCTATAACACAACACAACAGGACAGGACAGGCTTTATAGACCTATAACACAATACAACAGGACAGGACAGGACAGGCTTTATTGACCTGTAACACAACAGAACAGGACAGGACAGGACAGGACAGGCTTTATTGACCTGTAACACAACAGAACAGGACAGGACAGGACAGAACAGAACAGGACAGGACAGGCTTTATAGGCCTATAACACAACACAACAGGACAGGACAGGACAAGACAGGACAAGACAGGACAGGACAGGCTTTATAGACCTATAACACAACATAACAGAACAGGACAGGACAGGACAGGACAGGACAGGACAGAACAGAACAGAACAGGACATTCTTTATTGACCTATAACACAACACAACAGAACACAACAGGACAGGACAGGACAGGACAGGCTTTATAGACCTATAATACAGGAGAACATGACAGGACAGGCTTTATTGACCTATAACACAACACAACAGGACAGGCTTTATAGACCTATAACACAACAGAACAGGACAAGACAGGACAGGAGAGGGCAAGACAGGACAGGACAGGACAAGACAGGACAGGACAGGACAGGCTTTATTGACCTGTAACACAACAGGACAGGACAGGACAGGACAGGACAGAACAGAACAGGACAGGACAGGCTTTATAGACCTATAACACAACACAACAGGACAGGACAGGACAAGACAGGACAAGACAGGACAGGACAGGCTTTATAGACCTATAACACAACAGAACAGAACAGGACAGGACAGGACAGGACAGGACAGGACAGAACAGAACAGAACAGGACATGACAGGACAGGCTTTATTGACCTATAACACAACACAACAGAACACAACAGGACAGGACAGGACAGGCTTTATAGACCTATAACACAGGAGAACATGACAGGACAGGCTTTATTGACCTATAACACAACACAACAGGACAGGACAGGACAGGACAGGACAGGTTTTATAGACATATAACACAACAGAACAGGACAAGACAGGACAGGAGAGGGCAAGACAGGACAGGACAGGACAAGACAGGACAGGACAGGACAGGCTTTATAGACCTGTAACACAACACAACAGAACAGAACAGGACAGGACAGGACAGGCTTTATTGACCTGTAACACAACAGAACAGGACAGGACAAGACAGGACAGGACAAGACAGGACAAGACAGGACAGGACAGGACAGGACAGGCACAACAGATTTGAGGTAGAATACATGGATGAATGGAGAACAAGTGAACGTATGTGCAAATCAGTGATTAGAAGGTGCCAGCAAGAGAATCAAATCAGTGATTAGAAGGTGCCAGCAAGAGAATCAAATCAGTGATTAGAAGGTGCCAGCAAGAGAATCAAACCAGTGATTAGAAGGTGCCAGCAAGAGAATCAAATCAATGATTAGAAGGTGCCAGCAAGAGAATCAAATCAGTGATTAGAAGGTGCTAGCAAGAGAATCAAATCAGTGATTAGAAGGTGCCAGCAAGATAATCAAATCAGTGATTAGAAGGTGCCAGCAAGATAATCAAACCAGTGATTAGAAGGTGCCAGCAAGAGAATCAAACCAGTGATTAGAAGGTGCCAGCAAGAGAATCAAATCAATGATTAGAAGGTGCCAGCAAGAGAATCAAATCAGTGATTAGAAGGTGCCAGCAAGAGAATCAAATCAGTGATTAGAAGGTGCCAGCAAGAGAATCAAATCAGTGATTAGAAGGTGCCAGCAAGATAATCAAACCAGTGATTAGAAGGTGCCAGCAAGAGAATCAAATCAGTGATTAGAAGGTGCCAGCAAGAGAATCAAATCAGTGATTAGAAGGTGCCAGCAAGAGAATAAAATCAGTGATTAGAAGGTGCCAGCAAGAGAATCAAATCAGTGATTAGAAGGTGCCAGCAAGAGAATCAAATCAGTGATTAGAAGGTGCCAGCAAGAGAATAAAATCAGTGATTAGAAGGTGCTAGCAAGAGAATCAAATCGATAATTAATTTCCTCGGGTGACATTTTGTTTGTTTGTCTACTGCTTGAAATTAAGAGGGGTTGGAAGCAAGGCAGAATCACAATATACGTAGTTTAGTTTCTCAACTGGCTTTAGTCATACAGTATTCACACACAGAAAATCCATTCAGAGCCTCCCGAGTGGCGCAGCGGTCTAAGGCACTGCATCTCAGTGCTAGAGGAGTCACTACAGACCCTGGTTCAGCGGTCTAAGACACTACATCTCAGTGTTAGAGGTGTCACTACAGACCCTGGTTCAGAGGTCTAAGACACTGCATCTCAGTGATAGAGGAGTCACTACAGACCCTGGTTCAGCGGTCTAAGGCACTGCATCTCAGTGCTAGAGGTGTCACTACAGACCCTGGTTCAGCGGTCTAAGACACTACATCTCAGTGTTAGAGGTGTCACTACAGACCCTGGTTCAGCGGTCTAAGACACTGCATCTCAGTGCTAGAGGTGTCACTACTGTCCCTGGTTCAGAGGTCTAAGACACTGCATCTCAGTGATAGAGGAGTCACTACAGACCCTGGTTCAGCGGTCTAAGGCACTGCATCTCAGTGATAGAGGAGTCACTACAGACCCTGGTTCAGCGGTCTAAGACACTACATCTCAGTGTTAGAGGTGTCACTACAGACCCTGGTTCAGAGGTCTAAGACACTGCATCTCAGTGATAGAGGAGTCACTACAGACCCTGGTTCAGCGGTCTAAGGCACTGCATCTCAGTGCTAGAGGTGTCACTACTGACTCTGGTTCAGAGGTCTAAGACACTACATCTCAGTGTTAGAGGTGTCACTACAGACCCTGGTTCAGAGGTCTAAGACACTGCATCTCAGTGTTAGAGGTGTCACTACAGACCCCGGTTCAGCAGTCTAAGACACTGCATCACAGTGCTTGAGGTGTCACTACAGACCCGGGTTCAGCAGTCTAAGGCACTGCATCTCAGTGCTAGAGGTGTCACTACAGACCCTGGTTCAGAGGTCTCAGACACTGCATCACAGTGCTTGACGTGTCACTACAGACCCGGGTTCAGCGGTCTAAGGCACTGCATCACAGTGCTTGAGGTGTCACTGTCACTTCCTGTTCTAGCACACAGGCATCAAATTAAGATCCTACATGTGTAGTAGTGACAACTAGACACTGAATGGATAAGTAGTCATATCACTGTAATATGAAGAAAATTATGTCATCCACTGATACTTGTTACCAAGCTGTCATCCTCTGATACTTGTTACCAAGCTGTCATCCACTGATACTTGTTACCAAGCTGTCATCCTCTGATTCTTGTTACCAAGCTGTCATCCTCTGATTCTTGTTACCAAGCTGTCATCCACTGATACTTGTTACCAAGCTGTCATCCTCTGATACTTGTTACCAAGCTGTCATCCACTGATACTTGTTACCAAGCTGTCATCCTCTGATACTTGTTACCAAGCTGTCATCCATTGATACTTGTTCCCAAGCTGTCATCCACTGACACTTGTTCCCAAGCTGTCATCCATTGATACTTGTTCCCAAGCTGTCATCCACTGACACTTGTTCCCAAGCTGTCATCCACTGACACTTGTTCCCAAGCTGTCATCCACCTGTTTTTTTCCTGAGTATTCTGTTACTGACTTCATCTTCTTCTGTATTCTGTTCCCCTAACCCTGACCCCAACCCTGACCCTAACCCTGACCCCAACCCTGACCCTAACCCTGACCCCAACCCTGACCCTAACCCTGACCCCAACCCTGACCCTAACCCTGACACCAACCCTGACCCCAACCCTGACCCTAACCCTAACCCTGTATCTCTCTCTCTACAGTTCCTGAAATAACCCCAACCCTACCCCTAACCCTAACCCTGACACCAACCCTGACCCCAACCCTGACCCTAACCCTAACCCTGACACCAACCCTGACCCCAACCCTGACCCTAAATCTCTCTCTCTACAGTTCCTGAAATAACCCCAACCCTACCCCTAACCCTAACCCTGACACCAACCCTGACCCCAACCCTGACCCTAACCTTAACCCTGTATCTCTCTCTCTACAGTTCCTGAAATAACCCCAACCCTACCCCTAACCCTAACCCTGACACCAACCCTGACCCCAACCCTGACCCTAACCCTAACCCTGTATCTCTCTCTCTACAGTTCCTGAAATAACCCCAACCCTACCCCTAACCCTAACCCTGACACCAACCCTGACCCCAACCCTGACCCTAACCTTAACCCTGTATCTCTCTCTCTACAGTTCCTGAAATAACCCCAACCCTACCCCTAACCCTAACCCTGACACCAACCCTGACCCCAACCCTGACCCTAACCTTAACCCTGTATCTCTCTCTCTACAGTTCCTGAAATAACCCCAACCCTAACCCTAACCCTGACACCAACCCTGACCCCAACCCTGACCCTAACCCTGACCCCAACCCTGACCCTAACCCTGACCCCAACCCTGACCCTAACCCTAACCCTGTATCTCTCTCTCTACAGTTCCTGAAATAACCCCAACCCTACCCCTAACCTTAACCCTAACCTTAACCCTGTATCTCTCTCTCGACAGTTCCTGAAATAACCCCAACCCTAACCAATAACCATACACATAAATCTAAGCCTACACCTACATCTACGTTTATACCTAACCCCCAACCCTCTTTCTTCTCTCTCTACAGTGCCACCCCAGTTCCTGAACTACCCCACCAACACGTATTCCTATGAGAGTACGGACATGGAGCTGGAGTGCGCTGTAACGGGGAACCCTCCTCCCACGGTGCGTTGGATGAAGAACGGAGAGGAGGTCATCCCCAGTGACTACTTCCAGATCGTTGTGAGTTAAACAAACCAAAGGACTGTGTGTGTGTGTGTGTGTGTGTGTGTGTGTGTGTGTGTGTGTGTGTGTGTGTGTGTGTGTGTGTGTGTGTGTGTGTGTGTGTGTGTGTGTCCATGTATGGTAATATATAGTACCTCAACCGTATATAATATCATTTTTCTGTGTCGGTACTGATTGTCTTGTGGAGCGGTTGTTGTTTAGCAGAAGACAAACTTCACATTATACCTTCATGTACATTGAACAATCAAATAGCATTCTAAGTGTTAAACCTGCGTCTTTAGGATGGCAGTAACCTCCAGATCCTTGGTCTGGTGAAGTCAGATGAAGGTTTCTATCAGTGTGTGGCTGAGAACGAAGCAGGGAACGCCCAGGCTATGGCCCAGCTCATACTGAGAGAGCCAGGTAAGAGACAGCCCTAACCAGGCCATGCCAAGCTAAACTTCTCTCTGTGTCTCAGCTAAACCTCTCTCTGTGTGTCTCAGCATAATGTCTCTCTCTCTGTGTCTCAGCTTAATGTCTCTCTCTGTGCTGCATCTCTCTCTCTCTGTCTCTCTCTGTCTCTCTCTCTCTCTCTCTCTCTCTCTCTCTCTCTCTCTCTCTCTCTCTCCATCTCTCTCTCTCTCTCTCTGTGTGTGTGTCTCAGCTCCATCTCTCTCTCTCTCTCTCTGTGTGTCTCAGCTCCATCTCGCTCTCTCTCTCTCTCTCTCTGTGTGTGTCTCAGCTCCATCTCTCTCTCTCTCTGTGTGTGTCTCAGCTCCATCTCTCCCTCTCTCTCTCTCTGTGTGTGGCTCAGCTCCACCTCTAAATCTCGCTCAGTTTAACACACACCAACACACACCAATACACACCAACACACACCGACACACACCAACACACACTGGCACACACCAACACACACCGACACACACCAACCTTTCCTCACCCTCCCCTCCTCAACCTCCCCTCCTCCATCCCTCTTCCTCACACTCCCCTCCTCACCCTCCCTTCCTCAACCTCCCCTCCTCCTTCCCTCTTCCTCTTCCTCACCCTCCACTCCTCCATCCCTCCTCCTCACCCTCCTCCTCCTCACCCTCCCCTCCCCACCCTCCATTCCTCCTCCTCTTCACCCTTCACTCCTCCTCCTCCTCACCCTTCACTCCTCCATTCCTCCTCCTCCTCACCCTCCACTCCTCCATTTCTCCTCCTCCTCACCCTCCACTCCTCCATTTCTCCTCCTGCTCACCCTTCACTCCTCCATTCCTCCTCCTCCTCACCCTTCACTCCTCCATTCCTCCTCCTCCTCACCCTTCACTCCTCCATTCCTCCTCCTCACTATTCACTCCTCCATTCCTCCTCCTCCTCACCCTTCACTCCTCCAGTCCTCCTCCTCCTCACTCTTCACTCCTCCATTCCTCCTCCTCCTCACCCTCCACTCCTCCATTCCTCCTCCTCACCCTCCCCTCCTCACCCTTCAGTCCTCCATTCCTACTCCTCCTCACCCTCCACTCCTCCATTCCTCCTCCTCACCCTCCCCTCCTCACCCTTCAGTCCTCCATTCCTCCTCCTCCTCACCCTCCACTCCTCCATTCCTCCTCCTCACCCTCCCCTCCTCACCCTTCAGTCCTCCATTCCTCCTCCTCCTCACCCTTGCCAGCCTGGAGTCAATGTGACACCAACTCTTTGTGATTCAAAGGATGTCCTAATATGGGCACCGAAGGCTTGTTTCTCTGTGACACAGTGTCTTCATCTGGCCCGTAGACATAGAAAGGTCAGTGGGAGGCTGCAGCAATGACTCAGTGATGTTGTTGATTTATTTTGACATTCACACGCAAAGTTGTTACTCAACGGAGAAGGGCAAAATTAGCATGTGTGAAATGATGTTTTGAGTCAGGGTCAGAGTTGGGACACCACAAACTCCCATCTGTTCAACTACCATCTGTTGAACTCCAATATGTTCAACTCCCGTCTGTTCAACTCCTAGCTGTTAAACTCCCGTCTGTTCAACTCCCATCTGTTCAACTCCCATCTATTCAACTCCCGTCTGTTCAACTCCTAGCTGTTAAACTCCTAGCTGTTAAACTCCTAGCTGTTAAACTCCCGTCTGTTCAACTCCCGTCTGTTCAACTCCCATCTGTTCAACTCCCATCTGTTCACCTCCCATCTATTCAACTCCCGTCTGTTCAACTCCTAACTGTTAAACTCCTAGCTGTTAAACTTCTAGCTGCTCAACTCCTATCTGTTTGGGTATACTCTGGTCGGCATCGCGGGTACGATTCATGTTCTCGGGAATCTCGGGTCCATTGATGTGTACACTATACTTTATGTCCAAGCAAAAGGAGATGTTGGTACATCTGTCCCCTACTGTCCATATAAGGCTAAATCGTCCCTCCCACCTAACCCATATCCCTCTTCTAAATCCTGCTTTTACTTAGGAGAATTACAGATATCCAGATTGGTGTCATTTTAGAGTGTAGCATCTCCCTGCACTGGGATTTGAAGTTCAGTAATAGTACATCCTGTTCTGTCCCTTGACACACACATCAACATGCTGTCACCCTGTTCTCTTCCTGTCGTAGATACAGGACCATGTTCTCTTCCTGTCGTAGATACAGGACCCTGTTCTCTTCCTGTCGTAGATACAGGACCCTGTTCTATTCCTGTCGTAGATACAGGACCCTGTTCTCTTCCTGTCGTAGATACAGGACCCTGTTCTCTTCCTGTCGTAGATACAGGACCCTGTTCTCTTCCTTGTCTAGATACAGAGCCCTGTTCCCTCCTTGTCTAGATACAGAGCCCTGTTCCCTCCTTGTCTAGATACAGAGCCCTGTTCCCTCCTTGTCTTAGATACAGAGCCCTGTTCCCTCCTTGTCTTAGATACAGAGCCCTGTTCCCTCCTTGTCTAGATGCAGAGCCCTGTTCCCTCCTTGTCTAGATACAGAGCCCTGTTCCCTCCTTGTCGTAGATGCAGAGCCCTGTTCCCTCCTTGTCTTAGATACAGAGCCCTGTTACCTCCTTGTCTAGATACAGAGTCCTGTTCCCTCTTTGTCTAGATACAGAGCCCTGTTCCCTCCTTGTCTAGATACAGAGCCCTGTTCCCTCCTTGTCGTAGATACAGAGCCCTGTTCCCTCCTTGTCTAGATACAGAGCCCTGTTCCCTCCTTGTCTCAGATACAGAGCCCTGTTCCCTCCTTGTCTAGATACAGAGCCCTGTTCCCTCCTTGTCTAGATACAGAGCCCTGTTCCCTCCTTGTCTAGATACAGAGCCCTGTTCCCTCCTTGTCGTAGATACAGAGCCCTGTTCCCTCCTTGTCTAGATACAGAGCCCTGTTGCCTCCTTGTCTCAGATACAGAGCCCTGTTCCCTCCTTGTCTAGATACAGAGCCCTGTTCCCTCCTTGTCGTAGATACAGAGCCCTGTTCCCTCCTTGTCTAGATACAGAGCCCTGTTCCCTCCTTGTCTCAGATACAGAGCCCTGTTCCCTCCTTGTCTAGATACAGAGCCCTGTTCCCTCCTTGTCTAGATACAGATCCCTGTTCCCTCCTTGTCTAGATACAGAGTCATGTTCCCTCCTTGTCGTAGATACAGAGCCCTGTTCCCTCCTTGTCGTAGATACAGAGCCCTGTTCCCTCCTTGTCTTAGATACAGAGTCTTTCAACACCTGACCCAACAGCTGGAATGGTGTCTGCTGCTGTGCACGCTGGGTAACATCTGAGAGAGCAGACCTGTCATGTCTCCCTGCATCACACCCACTGTCTGTTCTCCCAATGACTTGTTGGGCTTCATTCAATTAGACAGTCTCCCTCTTATATTCTCAGACCGTATCGGTGTGCTCCGACATGCTAAGCTACTGCTGTGTGTGTGTGTATGTGTGTGTGTGTGTGTGTGTGTGTGTGTGTGTGTGTGTGTGTGTGTGTGTGTGTGTGTGTGTGTGTGTGTGTGTGTGTGTGTGTGTGTGTGTACGCCGACATGGTGAGGTAGGAATCCTCCGGTGGTACTAGGGTCTGTCTGTCTGTCTGTCTGTCTGTCTGTCTGTCTCTCTGTCTGTCTCTCTGTCTGTCTGTCTGTCTGTCTGTCTGTCTGTCTGTCTGTCTGTCTGTCTGCTTGCCTGTTAGTTGGATCTGGAGTTGTTATTAGTTGAATAATTTACCAGCATATGGAGACAGATTCAGATTTTGATCAGGTTGCCGAATATGGGTATGTTGGAGGAATACATGGCCCGACATGGCTGGGGGTTTTATCAGGTTTAATGGGACTATATGGCCCGACATGGTCCTGTATGGCTGTGCTGGGGGTTTTATCAGGTTTAATGGGACTATATGGCCCGACATGGCTGGGGGTTTTATCAGGTTTAATGGGACTATATGGCCCGACATGGTCCTATATGGCTGTGCTGGGGGGTTTATCAGGTTTAATGGGACTATATGGCCCGACATGGCTGGTGGTTTTATCAGTTTTAATGGCAATGCATGGCCCTGTATGGCTGTGCTGGGGGTTTTATCAGGTTTAATGGGAATATATGGCCCTTTATGGCTGGGGATTTTATCAGGTTTAATGGGAATGCATGGCCCTGTATGGCTGTGCTGGGGGTTTTATCAGGTTTAATGGGAATGCATGGTCCTGTATGGCTGTGCTGGTGGTTTTATCAGGTTTAATGGGAATGCATGGTCCTGTATGGCTGTGCTGGGGGTTTTATCAGGTTTAATGGGAATGCATGGTCCTGTATGGCTGTGCTGGTGGTTTTATCAGGTTTAATGGGAATGCATGGTCCTGTATGGCTGTGTTGGTGGTTTTATCAGGTTTAATGGGAATGCATGGTCCTGTATGGCTGTGCTGGGGGTTTTATCAGGTTTAATGGGAATGCATGATCCTGTATGGCTGGGGATTTTATCAGGTTTAATGGGAATGCATGGCCCTGTATGGCTGTTCTGGGGGTTTTATCAGGTTTAATGGGAATGCATGGCCCTGTATGGCTGTGCTGGGGGTTTTATCAGGTTTAATGGGAATGCATGGCCCTGTATGGCTGGGGGTTTTATGTCTCTTTTTCAGCAAATGCAGGGGTGTGAGAGTTCTACCCTGCTTAAAGCTCTGTTACTGCCCAGGAGTTAATTTAGCCTTTCACTCAACCCTCTCTTGTCGTACAAAGTTATTCTTTAATGACTGTCAAATCACTGAGCTGTAGCCGTTTCCATCCATCTAACGAGGAATGTTTCATTAAGGAAGTATTTCAACAGGAAGGAAAAGTGTTAACAATTAAGAAAAAAGTCCCCATTGGGACTCCGACACTGATACAGTCTTAATCTGAACCTTTAGATGATCCTAGAGGAGAGTCACTTCCCTGTTTTCCTTTCATTCTCTTTTTTGAATCACTGCTCCAACAACGCGAGGGGCCTCCCCTGGGCCTTAGCTGAGAACAGCGGTAACAGCAGATGACTGAGCAACTCAACGTCTTTTGAACAGGCCGACACAAAGACTCACCGAATAAACAGGCCGACACAAAGACTCACCGAATGAACAGGCCGACACAAAGACTCACCGAATTAACAGGCCGACACAAAGACTCACCGAATTAACAGAAAACAATCAGAGCAGCTAGAGGAAGCCAGACTGGCAGTTGGAGTCAGAAACCCCCAGTTACCGTCGCCACGGAAACACCACGGAAACACCCCCCCCCCCTGCCCCCCGCCATGGCCCACAGCATGCTCCATCAGCCAGTCAGCTGCTACCATGAACCCGAGGGATCAGGTGAGGGGAGGATTACCCTCGAGTAGGCCCTAGTGATGCCAGGCATTCTGTTACCACAGAACCCCCCCCCCCCCCCTCCTCCTCACCTTCTCATATCAACACCTCAAGTCTCTCCTGACTCCTGTCACCCAGTAACCCCAGCACCACCACCCCCCCCCCCCCCCCCCCACACACACACACACACACACAACCCTCCCCCTCATGTCTCACCCAGTAACCCCCCCCCCTCCCCCTCATGTCTCACCCAGTAACCCCCCCCCCTCTCCCCCTCATGTCTCACCCAGTAAAGGGTAATAGAACTATGGGTAGCAGGCTTCATTGGGAGCGATACAGAGAGGGAGGTCCTTGATGGACACACAGGAACTTGTTGGACCTCTCATTCTTCAGAGCAATACAGAGAGGGAGGTCCTTGATGGACACACAGGAGCTTGTTGGACCTCTCATTCTTCAGAGCAATACAGAGAGGGAGGTCCTTGATGGACACACAGGAGCTTGTTGGACCTCTCATTCTTCGGAGTGTTGATTGTGTCGATGTGATCCACACATGATGTTAATTATATTGGGGGAAAATGAAGGGCAAGAGAGAGACGGTGAGACGGTGAGAGAGTGTGTGAGAAGCTGAGCATGTTCCAGACAGAACCGGTGTGTTGGGTTTCATTCATAACATTTAGGGAATTGAGCCGGTCTCACCACAGATCAATAATGTTCAATAAACCACCACAGATCATTAATGTTCAATAAACCACCACAGATCATTAATGTTCAATAAACCACCACAGATCATTAATGTTCAATAAACCACTACAGATCATTAATGTTCAATAAACCACTACAGATCAATAATGTTCAATAAACCACTACAGATCAATAATGTTCAATACACAACTCCAGATCATTAATGTTCAATAAACCACTACAGATCATTAATGTTCAATACACAACTCCAGATCATTAATGTTCAATAAACCACTACAGATCATTAATGTTCAATACACAACTCCAGATCATTAATGTTCAATACACAACTACAGATCATTAATGTTCAATACACAACTCCAGATCATTAATGTTCAATAAACCACTACAGATCATTAATGTTCAATAAACAACTCCAGATCATTAATGTTCAATAAACCACCACAGATCAATAATGTTCAATAAACCACTACAGATCATTAATGTTCAATAAACCACCACAGATCAATAATGTTCAATAAACCACTACAGATCATTAATGTTCAATAAACCACCACAGATCAATAATGTTCAATAAACCACTACAGATCATTAATGTTCAATAAACCACCACAGATCAATAATGTTCAATAAACCACTACAGATCATTAATGTTCAATAAACCACCCCAGATCATTAATGTTCAATAAACAACTCCAGATCATTAATGTTCAATAAACCACCACAGATCAATAATGTTCAATAAACCACTACAGATCATTAATGTTCAATAAACCACCACAGATCAATAATGTTCAATAAACCACTACAGATCATTAATGTTCAATAAACCACTACAGATCATTAATGTTCAATAAACCACTACAGATCAATAATGTTCAATAAACAACTACAGATCATTAATGTTCAATAAACAACTACAGATCAATACTGTTCAATAAACCACTACAGATCATTAATGTTCAATAAACCACCACAGATCATTAATGTTCAATACACAACTACAGATCAATAATGTTCAATAAACCACTACAGATCATTAATGTTCAATAAACCACTACAGATCATTAATGTTCAATAAACCACTACAGATCATTAATGTTCAATAAACCACTACAGATCATTAATGTTCAATAAACCACTACAGATCAATAATGTTCAATAAACCACTACAGATCATTAATGTTCAATAAACCACTACAGATCATTAATGTTCAATAAACCACCACAGATCATTAATGTTCAATAAACCACTACAGATCATTAATGTTCAATAAACCACTACAGATCATTAATGTTCAATAAACCACCACAGATCATTAATGTTCAATACACAACTACAGATCAATAATGTTCAATAAACCACTACAGATCAATAATGTTCAATAAACCACCACAGATCATTAATGTTCAATAAACCACCACAGATCAATAATGTTCAATAAACCACTACAGATCAATAATGTTCAATAAACCACCACAGATCAATAATGTTCAATAAACCACCACAGATCAATAATGTTCAATAAACCACCACATATCATTAATGTTCAATAAACCACCACAGATCATTAATGTTCAATAAACCACCACAGATCAATAATGTTCAATAAACCACTACAGATCATTAATGTTCAATAAACCACCACAGATCATTAATGTTCAATAAACCACCACAGATCATTAATGTTCAATAAACCACCACAGATCAATAATGTTCAATAAACCACTACAGATCAATAATGTTCAATAAACCACCACAGATCATTAATGTTCAATAAACCACCACAGATCAATAATATTCAATAAACCACTACAGATCATTAATGTTCAATACACAACTACAGATCAATAATGTTCAATAAACCACTACAGATCAATAATGTTCAATAAACCACCACAGATCATTAATGTTCAATAAACCACCACAGATCAATAATGTTCAATAAACCACTACAGATCAATAATGTTCAATACACAACTACAGATCATTAATGTTCAATAAACCACTACAGATCAATAATGTTCAATAAACCACTACAGATCAATAATGTTCAATAAACCACCACAGATCAATAATGTTCAATAAACCACTACAGATCATTAATGTTCAATAAACCACTACATATCATTAATGTTCAATAACTCACCACAGATCATTAATGTTCAATAAACCACTACAGATCAATAATGTTCAATAAACCACTACAGATCAATAATGTTCAATAAACCACCACAGATCAATAATGTTCAATACACAACTACAGATCAATAATGTTCAATAAACCACCACAGATCAATAATGTTCAATACACAACCACAGATCAATAATGTTCAATACACAACTACAGATCATTAATGTTCAATAAACCACTACAGATCAATAATGTTCAATAAACCACTACAGATCATTAATGTTCAATAAACCACTACAGATCAATAATGTTCAATAAACCACTACAGATCATTAATGTTCAATAAACAACTCCAGATCATTAATGTTCAATAAACCACTACAGATCATTAATGTTCAATAAACCACCACAGATCAATAATGTTCAATACTCAACCACAGATCAATAATGTTCAATACACAACTACAGATCATTAATGTTCAATAAACCACCACAGATCAATAATGTTCAATACACAACCACAGATCAATAATGTTCAATACACAACTCCAGATCATTAATGTTCAATAAACCACCACAGATCATTAATGTTCAATAAACAACTACAGATCATTAATGTTCAATAAACCACTACAGATCAATAATGTTCAATAAACCACTACAGATCATTAATGTTCAATAAACAACTCCAGATCATTAATGTTCAATAAACCACCACAGATCATTAATGTTCAATAAACCACTACAGATCATTAATGTTCAATAAACCACCACAGATCAATAATGTTCAATAAACCACCACAGGTCAATAATGTTCAATAAACCACTACAGATCAATAATGTTCAATAAACCACCACATATCAATAATGTTCAATACACAACTACAGATCATTAATGTTCAATAAACCACCACAGGTCAATAATGTTCAATAAACCACTACAGATCAATAATGTTCAATAAACCACTACAGATCAATAATGTTCAATAAACCACCACAGATCAATAATGTTCAATAAACCACCACATATCAATAATGTTCAATAAACCACTACAGATCATTAATGTTCAATAAACAACTCCAGATCATTAATGTTCAATAAACCACCACAGATCGATAATGTTCAATAAACCACCACAGATCAATAATGTTCAATAAACCACCACAGATCAATAATGTTCAATAAACCACCACAGATCAATAATGTTCAATAAACCACCACAGATCATTAATGTTCAATAAACCACTACAGATCAATAATGTTCAATAAACCACTAAAAATCAATAATGTTCAATAAACCACCACAGATCAATAATGTTCAATACACAACTACAGATCAATAATGTTCAATAAACCACCACAGATCAATAATGTTCAATACACAACCACAGATCAATAATGTTCAATACACAACTACAGATCATTAATGTTCAATAAACCACTACAGATCATTAATGTTCAATAAACCACTACAGATCATTAATGTTCAATAAACAACTCCAGATCATTAATGTTCAATAAACCACTACAGATCAATAATGTTCAATAAACCACTACAGATCAATAATGTTCAATAAACCATTAACAATAAACCACTACAGATCATTAATGTTCAATAAACAACTCCAGATCATTAATGTTCAATAAACCACCACAGATCATTAATGTTCAATAAAGCACTACAGATCATTAATGTTCAATAAACCACCACAGATCAATAATGTTCAATAAACCACCACAGATCAATAATGTTCAATAAACCACTACAGATCATTAATGTTCAATAAACCACCACAGATCAATAATGTTCAATAAACCACCACAGATCAATAATGTTCAATAAACCACTACAGATCATTAATGTTCAATAAACCACCACAGATCAATAATGTTCAATAAACCACTACAAATCAATAATGTTCAATAAACCACTACAGATCATTAATGTTCAATAAACCACTACAGATCATTAATGTTCAATAAACCACTACAGATCATTAATGTTCAATAAACCACTACAGATCAATAATGTTCAATAAACCACTACAGATCATTAATGTTCAATAAACCACTACAGATCAATAATGTTCAATAAACCACCACAGATCATTAATGTTCAATAAACCACTACAGATCATTAATGTTCAATAAACCACTACAGATCAATAATGTTCAATAAACCACCACAGATCAATAATGTTCAATAAACCACTACAGATCATTAATGTTCAATAAATCACTACAGATCAATAATGTTCAATAAACCACCACAGATCATTAATGTTCAATAAACCACTACAGATCAATAATGTTCAATAAACAACTACAGATCATTAATGTTCAATACTCCACCACAGATCATTAATATTCAATAAACCACTACAGATCATTAATGTTCAATAAACCACTACAGATCATTAATGTTCAATAAACCACTACAGATCAATAATGTTCAATAAACCACTACAGATCATTAATGTTCAATAAACCACTACAGATCATTAATGTTCAATAAACCACTACAGATCATTAATGTTCAATAAACCACTACAGATCATTAATGTTCAATAAACAACTCCAGATCAATAATGTTCAATAAACCACTACAGATCATTAATGTTCAATACTCCACCACAGATCAGGCTGTTCCATTCATAATGAGTGTGTACCTTTTAGGCTTCACCCTCCAACCCATCTTGGAGAGAAGTCAGGTGCTGCAGCCTTGGCCATAAGGGAGATAAGGGTACCATTTGGGACAGAGTCGTTAGCCGGAGCACGAAGAACACACCTTTAGAATAAAACAAGGAGCCAGCAGTGGTGATGATATGCATTTGTTTGATGCTGTTTATAGCCTGATAACATCAAGGAAAGTCTCTCTCTCTCTCTCTCTCTCTCTCTCTCTCTCTCAATCAATCAAATGCATTTTCTAAAGCCCTTTATACATCATCAGATGTCACAAAGTGTTTATGCAGAAGCCCAGGCTAAAGCCCTAAACAGCAAGCAATGCGTACGCATAGCACATCCACATGTCCATCCACATAGCACATCCACATGTCCATCCACATGTCCATCCACATGTCAAATCAAAATCAAATCAAATGTATTTATATAGCCCTTTGTACATCAGCTGATATCTCAAAGTGCTCTACAGAAACCCAGCCTAAAACCCCAAACAGCAAGCAATGCAGGTGTAGAAGCACAGTGGCTAGGAAAAACTCCCTAGAAAGGCCTAAACCTAGGAAGAAACCTAGAGAGGAACCAGGCTATGTGGGGTGGCCAGTCCTCTTCTGGCTGTGCCGGGTGGAGATTATAACAGAACATGGCCAAGATGTTCAAATGTACATAAATGACCAGCATGGTCCAATAATAATAAGGCAGAACAGTTGAAACTGGAGCAGCAGCACGGCCAGGTGGACTGGGGACAGCAAGGAGTCATCATGTCAGGTAGTCCTGAGGCATGGTCCTAGGGCTCAGGTCCTCCGAGAGAGAGAAAGAAAGAGTGAAAGAGAGAATTAGAGAGAGCACACTTAAATTCACACAGGACATCGAATCGGACAGGAGAAGTACTCCAGATATAACAAACTGACCCTATCCCCCCGACGCATAAACTACTGCAGCATAAATACTGGAGGCTGAGACAGGAGGGGTCAGGAGACACTGTGGCCCCATCCGAGGACACCCCCGGACAGGGCCAAACAGGAAGGATATAACCCCACCCACTTTGCCAAAGCACAGCCCCCACACCACTAGAAGGATATCTTCAACCACCAACTTACCATCCTGAGACAAGGCTGAGTATAGCCCACAAAGATCTCCGCCACGGCACAACCCAAGGGGAGGGGGGGGGGGGGGGGGGGGGTGCCAACCCAGACAGGATGATCACATCAGTGACTCAACCCACTCAGGTGACGCACCCCTCCCAGGGACGGTATGAGAGAGCCCCAGCAAGCCAGTGACTCAGCCCCTGTAATAGGTTTAGAGGCAGAGATTCCCAGTGGAAAGAGGGGAACCGGCCAGGCAGAGACAGCAAGGGCGGTTCGTTGCTCCAGAGCCTTTCCGTTCACCCTCCCACTCCTGGGCCAGACTACACTCAATCATATGACCCACTGAAGAGATGAGTCTTCAGTAAAGACTTAAAGGTTGAGACCGAGTTTGCGTCTCTGACATGGGTTGGCAGACCGTTCCATAAAAATGGAGCTCTATAGGAGAAAGCCCTGCCTCCAGCTGTTTGCTTAGAAATTCTAGGGACAATTAGGAGGCCTGCGTCTTGTGACCGTAGCGTACGTGTAGGTATGTACGGCAGGACCAAATCAGAGAGATAGGTAGGAGCAAGCCCATGTAATGCTTTGTAGGTTAGCAGTAAAACCTTGAAATCAGCCCTTGCTTTGACAGGAAGCCAGTGTAGGGAAGCTAGCACTGGAGTAATATGATCAAATTTTGGGGTTCTAGTCAGGATTCTAGCAGCCTTATTTAGCACTAACTGAAGTTTATTTAGTGCTTTATCCGGGAAGCCGGAAAGTAGAGCATTGCAGTAGTCTAACCTAGAAGTGACAAAAGCATGGATACATTTTTCTGCATCATTTTTGGACAGAAAGTTTCTGATTTTTGCAATGTTACGTAGATGGAAAAAAGCTGTCCTTGAAATGGTCTTGATATGTTCTTCAAAAGAGAGATCAGGGTCCAGAGTAACGCCGAGGTCCTTCACAGTTTTATTTGAGGCGACTGTACAACCATTAAGATTAATTGTCAGATTCAACAGAAGATCTCTTTGTGTCTTGGGACCTAGAACAAGCATCTCTGTTTTGTCCAAGTTTAAAAGTAGAAAGTTTGCAGCCATCCACTTCCTTATGTCTGAAACACATGCTTCTAGCGAAGGCAATTTTGGGGCTTCACCATGTTTCATTGAAATGTAGAGCTGTGTGTCATCCGCATAGCAGTGAAAGTTAACGGTATGTTTTCGAATGACATCCCCAAGAGGTAAAATATATAGTGAAAACAAAAGTGGTCCTAAAACGGAACCTTGAGGAATACCGAAATTTACAGTTGATTTGTCAGAGGACAAACCATTCACAGAGACAAACTGATATCTTTCCGACAGATAAGATCTAAACCAGGCCAGAACTTGTCCGTGTAGACCAATTTGGGTTTCCAATCTCTCCAAAAGAATTATGGTGATCGATGGTATCAAAAGCAGCACTAAGGTAGGAGCACGAGGACAGATGCAGAGCCTCGGTCTGATGCCATTAAAATGTCATTTACCACCTTCACAAGTGCCGTCTCAGTGCTATGATGGGGTCTAAAACCAGACTGAAGCATTTCGTATACATTGTTTGTCTTCAGGAAGGCAGTGAGTTGCTGCGCAACAGCCTTTTCTAAAATTTTTGAGAGGAATGGAAGATTCAATATAGGCCGATAGTTTTTTATATTTTCTGGGTCAAGGTTTGGCTTTTTCAAGAGGCTTTATTTATTACTGCCACTTTTAGTGAGTTTGGTGCACATCCCGGTGGATAGAGAGCCGTTTATTATGTTCAACATAGGAGGGCCAAGCACAGGAAGCAGCTCTTTCAGTAGTTTAGTTGGAATAGGGTCCAGTATGCAGCTTGAAGGTTTAGAGGCCATGATTATTTTCATCATTGTGTCAAGAGATATAGTACTAAAACACTTGAGCGTCTCTCTTGATCCTAGGTCCTGGCAGAGTTGTGCAGACTCAGGACAACTGAGCTTTGAAGGAATACGCAGATTTAAAGAGGAGTCCGTAATTTGCTTTCTAATAATCATTATCTTTTCCTCAAAGAAGTTCATGAATTTATCACTGCTAAAGTGAAAGCCATCCACATAGCACATCCACATGTCCATCCACATGTCCATCCACATGTCCATCCACATGTCCATCCACATAGTACATCCACATGTCCATCCACATGTCCATCCACATGTCCATCCACATAGCACATTCACATGTCCATCCACAACAGACAATATTTGATGTCATCTCAAAAAGTCTCCCGAAAGGCCCACTTGCCCATAGGCAATATGCTCTCCTCGGGTCCATATTACACAATAGTAGCCTCCCTCGTTCTCTTCCTAGTATCAGCCTCTGGCTTTGTCCTACAAGGCATCATATTCCCTAGTGCACTACTTTGTCCCATGTTCCGTAGTGCACTACTTTGTCCCATGTTCCCTAGTGCACTACTTTGTCCCATGTTCCCTAGTGCACTACTTTGTCCCATGTTCCCTAGTGCACTACTTTGCCCCATGTTCCCTAGTGCACTACTTTGTCCCATGTTCCCTAGTGCACTACTTTGTCCCATGTTCCCTAGTGCACTACTTTGTCCCATATTCCGTAGTGCACTACTTTGTCCCTTATTCCCTAGTGCACTACTTTGTCCCATATTCCATAGTGCACTATTTTGTCCCATATTCCCTAGTGCACTACTTTGTCCCATATTCCCTAGTGCACTACTTTGTCCCTTATTCCCTAGTGCACTACTTTATCCCATGTTCCCTAGTGCACTACTTTGTCCCATGTTCCCTAGTGCACTACTTTGTCCCATATTCCATAGTGCACTACTTTGTCCCATATTCCCTAGTGCACTACTTTGTCCCATATTCCATAGTGCACTACTTTGTCCCATATTCCATAGTGCACTACTTTGTCCCATATTCCCTAGTGCACTACTTTGTCCCATATTCCCTAGTGCACTACTTTGTCCCATGTTCCCTAGTGCACTACTTTGTCCCATGTTCCCTAGTGCACTACTTTGTCCCATGTTCCGTAGTGCACTACTTTGTCCCATATTCCATAGTGCACTACTTTGTCCCATGTTCCCTAGTGCACTACTTTGTCCCATATTCCATAGTGCACTACTTTGTCCCATATTCCCTAGTGCACTACTTTGTCCCATATTCCATAGTGCACTACTTTGTCCCATATTCCGTAGTGCACTACTTTGTCCCTTATTCCCTAGTGCACTACTTTGTCCCATATTCCCTAGTGCACTACTTTGGAACAGGGAACTCTATATGCCATTTGGGACATAGTCTCTGTCTATCATGTTACTGTGTGGCCGAACCAGTCTTTTCAACAATAGAGACGTGATTGGATTTAGTATTTTTATAATTTTTTCTGATTGTAAAGTGGTGAAGTGTATTTGTAATCATACTGAGAATGTCTTGGTATTTATTGTCTGATGAGTAGATTGTAACAGAGGAGATATCTGGCATTTCATTCATTCATTATTGTAGTGGAACAGAGTAGATATCTGTCTGTTCATTCATTATTGTAGTAGAACAGAGTAGATATCTGGCAGTTCATTCATTATTGTAGTAGAACAGAGTAGATATCTGGCAGTTCATTCATTATTGTAGTAGATCAGAGTAGATATCTGGCAGTTCATTCATTATTGTAGTAGAACAGAGTAGATATCTGGCAGTTCATTTATTATTGTAGTAGAACAGAGTAGATATCTGGCTGTTCATTCATTATTGTAGTAGAACAGAGTAGATATCTGGCAGTTCATTTATTATTGTAGTAGAACAGAGTAGATATCTGGCAGTTCATTTATTATTGTAGTAGAACAGAGTAGATATCTGGCAGTTCATTCATTATTGTAGTAGAACAGAGTAGATATCTGGCAGTTCATTTATTATTGTAGTAGAACAGAGTAGATATCTGGCTGTTCATTCATTATTGTAGTAGAACAGAGTAGATATCTGGCTGTTCATTCATTATTGTAGTAGAACAGAGTAGATATCTGGCTGTTCATTTATTATTGTAGTAGAACAGAGTAGATATCTGGCTGTTCATTCATTATTGTAGTAGAACAGAGTAGATATCTGGCTGTTCATTCATTATTGTAGTAGAACAGAGTAGATATCTGGCAGTTCATTCATTATTGTAGTAGAACAGAGTAGATATCTGGCAGTTCATTCATTATTGTAGTAGAACAGAGTAGATACCTGCCAGTTCATTCATTATTGTAGTAGAACAGAGTAGATATCTGGCAGTTCATTTATTATTGTAGTAGAACAGAGTAGATATCTGGCTGTTCATTCATTATTGTAGTAGAACAGAGTAGATATCTGGCAGTTCATTCATTATTGTAGTAGAACAGAGTAGATATCTGGCAGTTCATTCATTATTGTAGTAGAACAGAGTAGATATCTGGCAGTTCATTCATTATTGTAGTAGAACAGAGTAGATATCTGGCTGTTCATTCATTATTGTAGTAGATCAGAGTAGATATCTGGCTGTTCATTCATTATTGTAGTAGAACAGAGTAGATATCTGGCAGTTCATTCATTATTGTAGTAGAACAGAGTAGATATCTGGCAGTTCATTCATTATTGTAGTAGAACAGAGTAGATATCTGGCAGTTCATTCATTATTGTAGTAGAACAGAGTAGATATCTGGCAGTTCATTTATTATTGTAGTAGAACAGAGTAGATATCTGTCTGTTCATTCATTATTGTAGTAGAACAGAGTAGATATCTGGCAGTTCATTCATTATTGTAGTAGAACAGAGTAGATATCTGTCTGTTCATTCATTATTGTAGTAGATCAGAGTAGATATCTGGCTGTTCATTCATTATTGTAGTAGAACAGAGTAGATATCTGGCAGTTCATTCATTATTGTAGTAGAACAGAGTAGATATCTGGCAGTTCATTCATTATTGTAGTAGAACAGAGTAGATATCTGGCAGTTCATTCATTATTTTAGTAGAACAGAGTAGATATCTGGCAGTTCATTCATTCATAATTGTTCCCTTTTAAATATGGGAGGCTGGATCTTCAAGACTCTCGGGTTGTTGTAGTTTTGATCTGTGCTAGTGGAACATAACAAAGATGTAAAGAGAGAACACATACACATTCTACCCAAGACAACACATTCTACACAAGATTACCCAAGACAACACAAGACTACCCAAGACAACACATTCTACCCAAGACAACACATTCTACCCAAGACAACACATTCTACCCAAGACAACACAAGACTACCCAAGACAACACAAGACTACCAAGCTACCCAAGACTACCCAAGACTACCAAGCTACCCAAGACTACCAACTACCCAAGACTACCCAAGACTACCAAGCTACCCAAGACTACCAAGCTACCCAAGGCTACCAAAGACTACCCAAGACTACCCAAGCTACCCAAGACTACCAAGCTACCCAAGACTACCCAAGACTACCAACATACCCAAGACTACCCAAGACTACCAAAATACCCAAGACTACCCAAGACTACCAAGCTACCCAAGACTACCAAGCCACTCAAGACTCACACACACTCTCTGTATCTCTCTCTCTCTCTCTGTCTCTCTCTTTCTCTCTCTCTCGTCTCTCTCTATCTCTCTGTATCTCTCTCTCTCTCGTCTCTCTCTCGTCTCTCTCTCGTCTCTCTCTCTTGTCTCTCTCTCTCGTCTCTCTCTCTTGTCTCTCTCTCTCGTCTCTCTCTCTCTTGTCTCTCTTTCTCATCTCTCTCTCTCTCTGTATCTCTCTCTCTGTCGTCTCTCTCTCGTCTCTCTCTCGTCTCTCTGTATCTCTCTGTATCTCTCTCTCTCTCTCGTCTCTCTCTCTGTCTCTCGTCTCTCTGTATATCTCTGTATCTCTCTCTCTCCCGTCTCTCTCTCGTCTCTCTCTCGTCTCTCTATCTTGTCTCTTTCTCGTCTCTCTCTCTCTGTATCTCTCTCTCTCTCTCCTTCTCGTCTCTCTCTCTCGTCTCTCTCTCTTGTCTCTCTCTCGTCTCTCTCTTGTCTCTCTCTCGTCTCTCTCTCTCTGTATCTCTCTCTCGTCTCTCTCTCTCTCGTCTCTCTCTCTTGTCTCTCTCTTTCTCTGTATCCCTCTCTCGTCTCTCTCTCGTCTCTCTCTCTCGTCTCTCTCTCTTGTCTCGCTCTTGTCTCTCTCTCTCGTCTCTCTCTCTTGTCTCTCTCTCGTCTCTCTCTCGTCTCTCTCTCGTCTCTCTCTCTTGTCTCTCTCTCGTCTATCTCTCTCGTCTCTCTCTCTTATCTCTCTCTCTCCTTCTCGTCCCTCTTTTCCACCCATGCCGACAGCTGCATTGTAAACGCTGGTATGTCTGCTAGAGGCTGAGCTGCCTGTCACACTCCAACAGATCCAACACAGGCACTTGACAGAGAGAGGGGAGAGAAACTGTAATAGATATATAGAGAGAGCAATAGATGGAGAGGGACGAGAGAGAGGGGAGAGAGGGAGGGAGAGAGAGATGGCGAGAGGGAGGGAGAGGAATGGTGAGAGGGGGGAGAGTGATGAGAGAGAGGGGACGAGAGTGAGGGAGAGAGAGATGGAGAGGGATGGAGAGAGGGGGAGAGAGGGAGGGAGAGGAATGGTGAGAGTGGGAGAGGAATGATGAGAGGAGGGAGAGGGATGAGAGAGAGATGGAGAGAGGGAGGGAATGGAATGGAGAGAGGGGGGAGAGGGAGGGAGCGAGAGATGGAGAGGGATGGAGAGAGGGGGAGAGAGGGAGGGAGAGAGAGATGGAGAGAGGGAGGGAGAGGGATCGTGAGAGGGGTGCAGAGAGGGGGGAGGAGGTGGGAGAGGGATAGAGATAGAGAGGTCAAATAGGGGAGAGGCGTTGTGCCACTAGGTGTTGCTTTATCTGTTTTTTGTAACCAGGTTTGTTGTTTATTTGAGCAATATGAGATGGAAGTATGTTCCATGCAATAAGGGCCCTATATAATTCTGTACGCTTTCTTGAATTTGTTCTGGATATTGGGACTGTGAAAAGACCCCTGTTGGCATGTCTGGTGGGATAAGTGTGTGTGTCAGAGCTGTGTGTAAATTGACTATACAAACAATTTGGGATTTACAACACATCAATGTTTCTTATAAAAAGAAGAAGTGATGCAGGCAGTCTCTCCTCAACTCTTAGCCACAGTATTTATATCAGCCCTCTGACTACAATTAAGAGCAAAAGAGAGGGGGGAAGGGGATGGAGAAAGGGGGGATAGTGATGGGAAGAGGATTGGAGAGAATGGGGAAAGAGATGGAGAGGGGGAAGAGGGATGAAGAGAGGGATTGAGAGGGGGAAGAGGGATGGATGGAAAGAGGGGGGAAGGGATTGAGAGAGGGGGAAGAGGGATGGATGGAAAGAGGGGGGAAGGGATGGAGAGAGGGGGAAGAGGGATGGATGGAAAGAGGGGGGAAGGGATGGAGAGAGGGGGAGAGGGATGGAGAGAGAGATGGGGAGAGAGAGAGGGAGAATTAGAGTCAGAAAATAAGGAAAGCATACGGAGGAGAATAGAGAGGGAGGGAAGGAGGTGGGGAAGGAAGGAGGAAGGACATCAACACCTGATAGCAATTGCAGTCAGAACTGATCCTGATCAGGCCTGTTGTGATCCAGACCAGGTTTCCGCTGTGACATCACTGCAGAGCGCATTAGTGCTGTGAGGACTATAAAACACACTACTCTACAGCCCGAGACACTACAAGGGGAGGGAGGGAGTGAGGGAGAGAGAGAGAGAGATAAAGCAACCATTTGGCTCGAGTTTTTAATTCCCATCAACCAGATTGGTCTCTGTTCTCTTCATCTATATAACACCAGTTGACGAGGGACAGTGTGATTGCAGTATCCAATACAACACCTGACTGAGGAATCTTGAGGTAGTTTGAGATAATCATTGTCTGTATGTCTGGAGTCTGTGTACAGCGTGATTGCCATTGGGAACTATGACAACAACATGATATTAAGACAGTGACAAACGCATCCAGCTGGATCTATAACAAGTGGTGGGGTGGTGGTGGGGTGGGGGGTGGGGGGGTGGTGGGGCGGAGGGTGTGTAGATCATTGCTTTGGAGCCATAGGGCCCTGGTCAAAAGGAGTGCACTATATAGGGAATAGGGTTCTATAGGGCTCTGGTCTAATGTAGTGCACTATGTAGGAAATAGGGTACCATAGGGTCCTGGTCAAAAGGAGTGCACTATATAGGGAATAGAGTTCCATAGGGCCCTGGTCAAAAGGAGTGCACTATATAGGGAATAGGGTACCATAGGGCCCTGGTCAAAAGGAGTGCACTATATAGGGAATAGGGTACCATAGGGTCCTGGTCAAAAGGAGTGCACTATATAGGGAATAGAGTTCCATAGGGCCCTGGTCAAAATGAGTGCACTATATAGGGAATAGAGTTCCATAGGGCCCTGGTCAAAATGAGTGCACTATATAGGGAATAGGGTACCATAGGGCCCTGGTCAAAAGGAGTGCACTATATAGGGAATAGGGTACCATGGTATTTGATATTTTATTAGTATCCCCATTAGCTGTTGCAAAAGCAGCAGCTACTCTTCCTGGAGTTCCACACAAAACAGGAAACATTATACAGAATGACATTATACAGAACATCATTAGACAAGAACAGCTCAAGGACAGAACTACATAAAACCTTTTTTTAAAGGCACACGTAGCCTTACATGTCAATACATACACACAAACTATCTAGGTCAAATAGGGGAGAGGCGTTGTGCCGCGAGGTGTTAATTTATCAGACAATTTTTTTGGTGTGGGGGTCAGACAATGAACTGCACAACAGCAGCCTCTGCTGAGGGTGGCGGTAGAACCAAGGCATCAGAGGACCATCAGCATCTCGTGTCTCAGACTTATCTTTTGCATTCATTGTAGCTGGGGATTTTAAAAAGGCTAATCTGAAAACAAGCCTCCCTAAATTTGATCAGCATATCGAATGCGTGACCCGGGCTGGCAACACTCTAGATCACTGCTGCTGTAACTACCGCGACGCATACAAAGCCCTCCCTCCTTTCTGCAAATCTGACCACGACCCCATTTTGTTGCTCCCAGCCTATAGACAGAAACTAAAGCAGGAAATGCCCGTGCTCAGGTCTGTTCAACGCTGGTCTGACCAATCGGATTCCACGCTTCAAGATTGCCCCGATCACGTGGACTGGGATATGTTCCGGACTGCATCGGACAACGACATTGATGTATACGCTGATTCGGTGAGGGAGTTAATTAATTAGCAAGTGCATCGGTGATGTTGTACCCACGGTGACTATTAAAACCTTAGCCAACCAGAAACCGTGGATTGATGGCAGCATTCGCACAAAATTGAAAGCGCAAACCACTGCTTTTAATCAGGGCAAGGTGACCGGAAACATGACCGAATACAAACAGTGCAGCTATTCCCTCCGCAAGGCAATCAAACAAACAAAGGGTCAGTATAGAGACAAAGTAGAGTCGCAACTCAACGGCTCAGACACACGAGACGTATGTGGCAGGGTCTACAGTCAATCACGGATTACAAAAAGAAAACCAGCCCCGTCGTGGACATCGACGTCTTGCTCCCAGACAAATTAAACAACTTCTTTGCCTGCTTCAAAGACAATACAGTGCCACTGACATGGCCCGCTACCAAAACCTGCGGGCTCTCCTTCACCGCAGCTAACGTGAGTAAAACATTTAAACGCGTTAACCCTCGCAAGGCTGCCGGTCCAGACGGCATCCCTAGCCGCGTCCTCAGAACATGTGCAGCTGGCGGGTGTGTTTACGGACATATTCAATCAATCCCTATCCCATTCTACTGTTCCCACATGCTTCAAGAGGGCCACCATACCGTCCCAATAGGTCCACAGAGGGCGCTATCACAATCACACTGCACACTGCCCTAACCCATCTGGACAAGATGAATACCTATGTAAGAATGCTGTTCATCGATTACAGCTCAGCATTTATTAACACCATAGTACCCTCCAAACTCGACCCCACCCTGTGCAACTGGGTCCTGACGGGCCGCCCCCAGGTGGTGAGGGT
This sequence comes from Oncorhynchus mykiss, assembly GCF_013265735.2. Taxonomy (NCBI): domain Eukaryota; kingdom Metazoa; phylum Chordata; class Actinopteri; order Salmoniformes; family Salmonidae; genus Oncorhynchus; species Oncorhynchus mykiss. The sequence continues at coordinate 4,079,020 of NC_048569.1, read as the reverse complement.
AGGAAACAACATCTCCACCCCGCTGATCCTCAACACTGGGGCCCCACAATGGTGCATTCTCAGCCCTCTCCTGTACTCCCTGTTCACCCATGACTGCGTGGCCATGCAAGCCTTCAACTCAATCATCAAGTTTGCGGACGACACAACAGTGGTAGGCTTGATTACCAACAACAACGAGATGGCCTACAGAGAGGAGGTGAGGGCCCTCGGAGTGTGGTGTCAGGAAAATAACCTCACACTCAATGTCAATGAAACAAAGGAGATGATCGTGGACTTCAGGAAACAGCAGAGGTAACACACCCCTATCCACATCGACGGGACAGCAGTGGAGAATGTGGAAAGTTTTAAGTTCCTTGGCGTACACATCACGGACAAACTGAAATGGTCCACGCACACAGACAAAACAGAAGGCATAACAGCACACAACAGCGCCTCAACAATGTGGCACCGTCATAGGATGCCACCTTTTCAACAAGTCAGTTTGTCAAATGTCTGCCCTGCTAGAGCTGGGTCAACTGTAAGTGCTGTTATTGTCAAGTGGAAACGTCTAGGAGCAACTAACAGCTCAGCCGGGAAGTGGTAGGCTACACAAGCTCACAGAACAGGACCGCAGAGTGCTGAAGCGCGTAGCGTTTAAAATTCCTCTGTCCTCGGTTGCAACACTCACTACCGAGTTCCAAACTGCCTCTGGGAGCAACTTCAGCACAATAACTGTCATTCGGCAGCTTCATGAAATGGGTTTCCGTGGCCGAGCAGCCGCACACGAGCCTAAGATCACCATGTGCGAAGCCAAGCAACAGTTTCCTGTTTCAGCATGACAATACCCACGTGCACAAAGAGAAATCACAAAGAAAAATGTTTTTTTCGAGATCAGTGTGGAAGAACTTGACTGGCCTGCACAGAGCCCATAGGTTTTTGATCAAAAGTAATGTACTGTATAGCGAATAGGGGGGTCCATTTGGAATGCAACCAAGAAGTCAAGCCCAGTGTCATACCACAGATATACAGATACAGATATATACCACCCAGTGTCATACAACCCAATGTCATACCACACAGTGTCATACCACAGATATACAGATACATACCACCCAGTGTCATACCACCCAGTATCATACCACCCAGAGTCATACCACCCAGTGGCATACCACCCAGTGTCATACCACCCAGAGTCATACCACCCAGAGTCATACCACCCAGTGTCATACCACAGATATACATATACAGATACATACCACCCAGTGTCATACCACAGATATACAGATACAGATACATACCACCCAATGTCATACCACCCAGTGTCATACCACCCAGTGCCATACCACCCAGTGGTATACCACCCAATGTCATACCACCCAGGGTCATACCACCCAGTGGTATACCACCCAATGTCATACCACCCAGTGGTATACCACCCAATGTCATACCACCCAGTGTCATACCACCCAGTGCCATACCACCCAGTGGTATACCACCCAATGTCATACCACCCAGGGTCATACCACCCAGTGGTATACCACCCAATGTCATACCACAGTTATACAGATACAGATACATACCACCCAATGTCATACCACCCAATGTCATACCACCCAGTGTCATACCACCCAGTGGTATACCACCCAATGTCATACCACCCAGGGTCATACCACCCAGTGGTATACCACCCAATGTCATACCACAGTTATACAGATACAGATACATACCACCCAGTGTCACACCACCCAGTATCATACCACCCAGTGGTATACCACCCAGGGTCATACCACACAGTTTCATACCACCCAGTGTCATATCAAATCAATCAATCAAATTTATTTTATATAGCCCTTCGTACATCAGCTGATATCTCAAAGTGCTGTACAGAAACCCAGCCTAAAACCCCAAACAGCAAGCAATGCAGGTGAAGAAGCACGGTGGCTAGGAAAAACTCCCTAGAAAGGCCAAAACCTAGGAAGAAACCTAGAGAGGAACCAGGCTATGTGGGGTGGCCAGTCCTCTTCTGGCTGTGCCGGGTGGAGATTATAACAAAACATGGTCAAGATGTTCAAATGTTCATAAATGACCAGCATGGTCGAATAATAATAAGGCAGAATAGTTGAAACTGGAGCAGCAGCACAGTCAGGTGGACTGGGGACAGCAAGGAGTCATCATGTCAGGTATTCCTGGGGCATGGTCCTAGGGCTCAGGTCCTCCGAGAGAGAGAAAGAAAGAGAGAATTAGAGAGAGCATATGTGGGATGGCCAGTCCTCTTCTGGCTGTGCCGGGTGGAGATTATAACAGAACATGGCCAAGATGTTCAAATGTTCATAAATGATCAGCATGGTCGAATAATAATAAGGCAGAACAGTTGAAACTGGAGCAGCAGCACAGCCAGGTGGACTGGGGACAGCAAGGAGTCATCATGTCAGGTAGTCCTGGGGCATGGTCCTAGGGCTCAGGTCCTCCGAGAGAGAGAAAGAGAGAAGGAGAGAATTAGAGAACGCACACTTAGATTCACACAGGACACCGAATAGGACAGGAGAAGTACTCCAGATATAACAAACTGACCCTAGCCCCCCGACACATAAACTACTGCAGCATAAATACTGGAGGCTGAGACAGGAGGGGTCAGGAGACACTGTGGCCCACTCCGAGGACACCCCCGGACAGGGCCAAACAGGAAGGATATAACCCCACCCACTTTGCCAAAGCACAGCCCCCACACCACTAGAGGGATATCTTCAACCACCAACATACCATCCTGAGACAAGGCTGAGTATAGCCCACAAAGACCTCCGCCACGGCACAACTTAGGGGGAGTATACCACACAGTGAGATACCACAGATATACAGATACACACCACCCAGTGTCATACCACCCAGTGTCATACCACACAGTGTCATACCACCCAGTGTCATACCACCCAGTGGTAAGGGACCTGTCTGATGACCACCCATATAGAGGACCTGTCTGATGACCACCCATATAGAGGACCTGTCTGAAGACCACCCATATAGAGGACCTGTCTGAGACCACCCATATAGAGGACCATAGAGGAGCTGTCTGATGACCACCCATATAGAGGACCTGTCTGAGACTACCCATATAGAGGACCTGTCTGACGACCACCCATATAGAGGACCTGTCTGATGACCACCCATATAGAGGACCATAGAGGACCTGTCTGAAGACCACCCATCTAGAGGACCTGTCTGAAGACCACCCATCTAAAGGACCTGTCTGATGACCACCCATATAGAGGACCATAGAGGACCTGTCTGAAGACCACCCATCTAGAGGACCTGTCTGAAGACCACCCATCTAGAGGACCTGTCTGATGACCACCCATATAGAGGACATGTCTGAAGACCACCCATCTAGAGGACCTGTCTGATGACCACTCATATAGAGGACCTGTCTGATGACCACCCATATAGAGGACCTGTCTGACGACCACCCATATAGAGGACCTGTCTGATGACCACCCATATAGAGGACCTGTCTGATGACCACCCATATAGAGGACCATAGAGGACCTGTCTGACGACCACCCATATAGAGGACCTGTCTTATGACCCCCCATATAGAGGACCTGTCTGATGACCACCCATATAGAGGACCTGTCTGATGACCACTCATATAGAGGACCTGTCTGATGACCCCCCATATAGAGGATCTGTCTTATGACCACTCATATAGAGGACCTGTCTGATGACCACCCATATAGAGGACCTGTCTGATGACCACCCATATAGAGGACCTGTCTGATGACCACCCATATAGAGGACCATAGAGGACCTGTCTGACGACCACCCATATAGAGGACCTGTCTGATGACCACCCATATAGAGGACCTGTCTGACGACCACCCATATAGAGGAGCTGTCAGACAGACAGTCAGACAGACAGGCAGACAGTCAGGCAGACAGTCTGGCAGACAGGCACTGTGGAATTTTTCTATTTTGTTATTTTCTCTCCCTCTCTGTGGAGGTGGAGCTCTGTCTCTGTGGCTGACTATCTTTCAGCTCCCTCTCTTTGAACAATGCTCCCCAGCACATCATATCTGCACCCGATTGCCTCTGTTGCCGTCCTCCTTGCAGAGAGAGAGGGAGAGTGGAGAGAAGGAGACTGGAGGGATGGAAAGTGGAGAGAGGGAGAGAGGGAGAGTGGAGAGAGGGAGAGTGGAGAGAGGGGGAGTGGAGAGAGGGAGAGCGGAGAGAGGGAGAGCGGAGAGTGGAGAGAGGGAGAGTGGAGAGAGGGAGAGCGGAGAGAGGGAGAGCGGAGAGAGGGAGAGTGGAGAGAGGGAGAATGGAGAGAGGGAGATTGGAGAGACGGGGAGAGGGAGAGCGGAGAGAGGGAGAGCGGAGAGACGGAGAGAGGGAGAGTGGAGAGAGGGAGAGCGGAGAAAGGGAGAGCGGAGAGACGGAGAGAGGGAGAGTGGAGAGAGGGAGAGCGGAGAGAGGGAGAGACGGAGAGAGGGAGATTGGAGAGAGGGAGAGCGGAGAGAGGGAGAGCGGGGAGAGCGGAGAGAGGGAGAGTGGAGAGAGGGAGAGTGGAGAGAGCAGAGAGCGGAGAGAGGGAGAGTGGAGAGACGGAGAGAGGGAGAGCGGAGAAAGGGAGAGTGGAGAGAGGGAGAGTGGAGAGAGGGAGAGTGGAGAGAGGGAGAGTGGAGAGAGACAAATCAACCGACAGACAGACGGCAGCTGCCTACTAAGCATCCTTCCCTGGCCTTTCTATATCGTTCTGTTTCTTGCTCTCTCTCTGACGCTTCAGCAGTCGTCTCCTCTCCCTCTCTCTGACGCTTCAGCAGTCGTCTCCTCTCCCTCTCTCTGACGCTTCAGCAGTCGTCTCCTCTCCCTCTCTCTGACGGTTCAGCAGTCGTCTCCTCTCCCTCTCTCTGACGGTTCCGCTACTCTCCTCTCCTTTCTCCACCTCTCCTCCCCTCCCCTGCCCTCTCCCTCACGTTCTCCTGCCCCCCACTGATTCACCTCGTCCAGCAGCAGCAGGCTGTTGAACGAGGATTGCTGTAATATGGAGGATTGCTGTGATATGACCCTCGTACTCTAAACTAATTAAGTCGTGGTTAATTAGATCAATTAAATGCTTGTAACATTTGTACGCCCCTCATTCATTTAATGAATCTCCTTCCCGACTGAGATTCAGCATTAAAGGAGCTTATCCTTTTATTTATTTTCACTAACAAAGCCGCTCTTACACGCCCGCCCTCCCTCCCTCCAGTTTCCCTTTTCTGTTATTTTATTTCTATACCAAACTGTCTGTCAGATCAGTTGATAAGAAAACATACAGACTTGTCTCTCTCTCTCCTGAGAAAAATGTATGGAATTTCTTTAGGAATTAAAAATATCTTATCTGTGAGCCTGTGAGTGACAGGGATAAGATCCTCTGTCACGGTGTTGCCCTCCCTCCCTCCCTCCCTCCCTCCCTCCCTCCCTCCCTCCCTCCCTCCCTCCCTCCCTCCCTCCCTCCCTCCCTATCTCTCCTTTTCCCTCTTTATGTCTCCTGCTGTCTATCATGTGATGGCTAAAGCATATTTTACAGAGATTGCATTAAAATAACGAAAAGACCTCTTCACCCCAGACAACCTCGGCAGTCGGGGTTCTGTAGCGTGATTGTGTCACCCTAGTTTATTAAAAGCCTTGTTCAGACACGAGGACCGGTCCTTTCCAGGTGTCATTGTTACCATGACTGTAGAAGTCAGAGGAGAAAACTGGGTACTTGTTATTTATTCTACCGGACTGGATGTCTTTTGTATCACAATGTATGAAATTAAATCATGTTAGCTATTTTCTAAGGACATTATACTTTCCTTTTTCTAGGGACATTACACCTCTTTTTAAGGACATTACACCTCTTTATAAGGACATTATACCTCTTTATAAGGACATTACACCTCTTTCTAAGGACATTACACCTCTTTATAAGGACATTATACCTCTTTATAAGGACATTACACCTCTTTCTAAGGACATTACACCTCTTTTTAAGGACATTACACCTCTTTCTAAGGACATTACACCTCTTTATAAGGACATTATACCTCTTTATAAGGACATTACACCTCTTTATAAGGACATTACACCTCTTTTTAAGGACATTACACCTCTTTCTAAGGACATTACACCTCTTTATAAGGACATTACACCTCTTTATAAGGACATTACACCTCTTTATAAGGACATTACACCTCTTTCTAAGGACATTACACCTCTTTATAAGGACATTATACCTCTTTATAAGGACATTACACCTCTTTCTAAGGACATTACACCTCTTTATAAGGACATTATACCCTTGGCGGTACAGGTTATCCCATGATAGAGGTGGTTTGGATATACCCTGTGTAGATATATATATATATATATATATATATATATATATATATATATATATATATATATATATATATATATATTTATTTGTACAGCACCTTTCTACAACCTGAAGTACTCGAAGCGCTTTACATAGTAAGGGGGAAACTCACCTCATCCAATGTGTTGCACCCATTTGGGTGATGCACGGCAACCATTTGGGTGATGCACGTCAACCATTTGGGTGATGCACGGCAACCATTTGGGTGATGCACGGCAACCATTTGGGTGATGCACGGCAACCAGTTGGGTGATGCACGGCAACCATTTGGGTGATGCATGGCAACCAGTTGGGTGATGCACGGCAACCATTTGGGTGATGCACGGCAACCATTTGGGTGATGCACGGCAACCATTTGGGTGATGCACGGCAACCATTTGGGTGATGCACGGCAACCATTTTGTGCCTGAACATTCACCACACATCAGAATGGACATGGTAGAGGTAATTCCATGAAGACATCTACATACTTTAATGTCGTTGAATAGCAAAAGGGTAGTTAGAGTAGATATTGTAGAGTAGATATTGTAGAGTAGATATTGTAGAGTAGATATTGTAGAGTAGATATTGTAGAGTAGCTAATGTAGAGTAGATATTGTAGAGTAGATATTGTAGAGTAGATATTGTAGAGTAGATAATGTAGAGTAGATATTGTAGAGTAGATATTGTAGAGTAGATATTGTAGAGTAGATATTGTAGAGTAGATATTGTAGAGTAGATATTGTAGAGTAGATATTGTAGAGTAGATATTGTAGAGTAGATATTGTAGAGTAGATATTGTAGAGTAGATAATGTAGAGTAGATAATGTAGAGTAGATATTGTAGAGTAGATAATGTAGAGTAGATATTGTAGAGTAGATAATGTAGAGTAGATCATGTAGAGTAGATATTGTACAGTAGATATTGTAGAGTAGATATTGTAGAGTAGATATTGTAGAGTAGATATTGTAGAGTAGATAATGTAGAGTAGATCATGTAGAGTAGATATTGTACAGTAGATATTGTAGAGTAGATATTGTAGAGTAGATATTGTAGAGTAGATATTGTAGAGTAGATATTGTAGAGTAGATATTGTAGAGTAGATATTGTAGAGTAGATATTGTAGAGTAGATATTGTAGAGTAGATAATGTAGAGTAGATATTGTAGAGTAGATATTGTAGAGTAGATATTGTAGAGTAGATAATGTAGAGTAGATAATGTAGAGTAGATATTGTAGAGTAGATAATGTAGAGTAGATCATGTAGAGTAGATATTGTACAGTAGATATTGTAGAGTAGATATTGTAGAGTAGATATTGTAGAGTAGATATTGTAGAGTAGATAATGTAGAGTAGATATTGTAGAGTAGATAATGTAGAGTAGATAATGTAGAGTAGATAATGTAGAGTAGATAATGTAGAGTAGATATTGTAGAGTAGATATTGTAGAGTAGATATTGTAGAGTAGATAATGTAGAGTAGATATTGTAGAGTAGATATTGTAGAGTAGATAATGTAGAGTAGATATTGTACAGTAGATAATGTAGAGTAGATAATGTAGAGTAGATAATGTAGAGTAGATATTGTACAGTAGATATTGTAGAGTAGATATTGTAGAGTAGATAATGTAGAGTAGATAATGTAGAGTAGATATTGTAGAGTAGATATTGTAGAGTAGATATTGTAGAGTAGATAATGTAGAGTAGATAATGTAGAGTAGATAATGTAGAGTAGATAATGTAGAGTAGATATTGTAGAGTAGATAATGTAGAGTAGATATTGTAGAGTAGATATTGTAGAGTAGATATTGTAGAGTAGATATTGTAGAGTAGATAATGTAGAGTAGATAATGTAGAGTAGATATTGTAGAGTAGATATTGTAGAGTAGATATTGTAGAGTAGATAATGTAGAGTAGATAATGTAGAGTAGATAATGTAGAGTAGATAATGTAGAGTAGATATTGTAGAGTAGATAATGTAGAGTAGATATTGTAGAGTAGATAATGTAGAGTAGGTAGTGTAGAGTAGATAATGTAGAGTAGATATTGTAGAGTAGATCATGTAGAGTAGATATTGTAGAGTAGAAATTGTAGAGTAGATAATGTAGAGTAGGTAGTGTAGAGTAGATATTGTAGAGTAGATATTGTAGAGTAGATAATGTAGAGTAGATATTGTAGAGTAGATAATGTAGAGTAGATAATGTAGAGTAGATAATGTAGAGTAGATAATGTAGAGTAGATAATGTAGAGTAGATATTGTAGAGTAGATAATGTAGAGTAGATATTGTAGAGTAGATATTGTAGAGTAGATAATGTAGAGTAGATAATGTAGAGTAGATATTGTAGAGTAGATATTGTAGAGTAGATAATGTAGAGTAGATATTGTAGAGTAGATAATGTAGAGTAGGTAGTGTAGAGTAGATAATGTAGAGTAGATATTGTAGAGTAGATCATGTAGAGTAGATATTGTAGAGTAGATATTGTAGAGTAGATATTGTAGAGTAGATATTGTAGAGTAGATATTGTAGAGTAGATATTGTAGAGTAGATAATGTAGAGTAGATAATGTAGAGTAGATATTGTAGAGTAGATAATGTAGAGTAGATATTGTAGAGTAGAAATTGTAGAGTAGATAATGTAGAGTAGGTAGTGTAGAGTAGATATTGTAGAGTAGCTAATGTAGAGTAGATATTGTAGAGTAGATATTGTAGAGTAGATAATGTAGAGTAGATATTGTAGAGTAGATCATGTAGAGTAGATATTGTAGAGTAGATATTGTAGAGTAGATATTGTAGAGTAGATATTGTAGAGTAGATATTGTAGAGTAGATAATGTAGAGTAGATATTGTAGAGTAGATATTGTAGAGTAGATATTGTAGAGTAGATATTGTAGAGTAGATATTGTAGAGTAGATATTGTAGAGTAGATATTGTAGAGTAGATAATGTAGAGTAGATATTGTAGAGTAGATATTGTAGAGTAGATATTGTAGAGTAGATATTGTAGAGTAGATAATGTAGAGTAGATATTGTAGAGTAGATAATGTAGAGTAGATATTGTAGAGTAGATAATGTAGAGTAGATAATGTAGAGTAGATAATGTAGAGTAGATATTGTAGAGTAGATAATGTAGAGTAGATAATGTAGAGTAGATATTGTAGAGTAGATATTGTAGAGTAGATATTGTAGAGTAGATATTGTAGAGTAGATATTGTAGAGTAGATAATGTAGAGTAGATAATGTAGAGTAGATATTGTAGAGTAGATATTGTAGAGTAGATAATGTAGAGTAGATATTGTAGAGTAGATATTGTAGAGTAGATATTGTAGAGTAGATAATGTAGGGTAGATATTGTAGAGTAGATAATGTAGAGTAGATATTGTAGAGTAGATATTGTAGAGTAGATATTGTAGAGTAGATATTGTAGAGTAGATATTGTAGAGTAGATAATGTAGAGTAGATATTGTAGAGTAGATAATGTAGAGTAGATAATGTAGAGTAGATAATGTAGAGTAGATATTGTAGAGTAGATATTGTAGAGTAGATAATGTAGAGTAGATATTGTAGAGTAGATATTGTAGAGTAGATAATGTAGAATAGATATTGTCGACTCTGAAGTCCAGTACAGTACAGCCCCAAAACCTGAAGGATCTGGAGAAGGTCTGTATGGAGGAGTGGGCCAAAATCCCTGCTGCAGTGTGTACAAACCTGGTCAAGAACTACAGGAAACATATGATCTCTGTAATTGCAAACAAAGGTTTCTGTACCAAATATTAAGTTCTGCTTTTCTGATGTATCAAATACTTATGTCATGCAATAAAATGCAAATGAATGACTTAAAAATCATACGATGTGATTTTCTGGATTTTTGTTTTAGATTCCGTCTTTCACAGTTGAAGTGTACCTATGATAAAAATTACAGACCTCTACATGCTTTGTAGGTAGGAAAACCTGCAAAATTGGCAGTGTATCAAATACTTGTTCTCCCCACTGTATATATATATACATATTTTTGAAAATATTTTCTGTTTTTCTTAGTAAACTTAATAAACTACAGAATAAACTTCCCCAGATCATGAAATAAATGTTACGTAATCGTCGCTACGAATAGAAAGGCCGTCCGAATGACGATTTACTGCCAGTGTTCCTAGTACAGCAAGAGGTTGACTGATATAATGTCATCTCCAATTAGAATCATGCACATTGACAGGTCTGTGGTTTGGCTAAGAATAAACATGAATGGAGACTCTCGCTCAACAAGCGTATAAATATAGGACTGATGTCTATTTTCCCCCTTTCCTTTCCTCGCCTGCCGGGGCGCAGTACGACTCGAATCCACATCTCTGCTGTGTAGGGAATTGTAAACCATTTGAGATGAAGTCTGTGACTGAGTAACCTGTGTTAGATGCCAAATGGAAGCAGACTTGACACATTACACAGACAAGAACATTTTTTTTTTTCACAAAAGGCCACGAAGAGGCGAAAAACTCAGACAGACTTAAACAATAAAAAGTCCGTATTCTGACTTATTGCCTCCGTTCCTAGTGAAGCCAATAGCTTCAAGGGTACCATCAAAATATTTATAATATAGAAAAGATTGTCTTAAGTAACTTGATGAAGAAGTATGGCTGAAATCCATTGGAAGATAATAGACAATAGGACATCAACAGTAACCACAATCGTGTACAAAGCTTTTTAAACACACACACACATACGCACGCACGCACACACACACACGCACACACACACATACACACACACACACACACACACACACTAAGGCTCTCTAACAGATGCACTTCTAAACCGTGTGTCCTCTCCACAAAGCAGCCCCTGACCCCTGACCCCCGAGACCATACCACTTAAGCTTGGTGGCTAAATGAAAATGAAATGTTCATATGTTTTGTGGGACATTCTCCGTCCTTCTCTGAGTGTTGTTCTATAAAGCTGTCAAATCTGCAGGGAGAGATGTGACTTAGGAAATGAACTGAGGGAGTGTGTGCATTTAAAAAAGGGCTTTACGTTCTTATAAGTGAATCCATGCCATAGTAGGGTACTGGTGACAGAGACAGAGTATTAGAATATGTTTCTGAAATGGTTTCCCAATAGATGGAGAGATGGGGAGAGAGAGAGAGAGAGACAGAGAGAGAGAGACAGAGAGAGAGAGACAGAGAGACACAGAGAGAGGGAGAGAGAGGGAGAGAGAGAGAGAGAGAGATGGAGAGAGACAGAGAGAGAGGGTGGGGGAAGAGTGGAGGGGAGGGTGAGGAGAGGAAGGATGTTTTTGTACCATCAGTATTCCTCTGTCTGTCTGTCTGTCTGTCTATCTGTCTGTCACTCTCTCAGCAGGTTGAGTTATTCATGTAGGAGACCAGGAAGTTGAATGAAACACTATATCTCTCTTCTGATGTCTGCGTGTGTGTGTTGTTGTGTCAGAGTAAGACACTGCAATGGAATCCTAGACGGAATGCTGTTTTTTTTCCAACACAAATGGCATGCTATACACACACACACACACACACACACACACACACACACACACACACACACACACACACACACACGCCTGTAGGATAGTAGCAACATGTAAATAAAGCAGCGTCAGCAGCAGTGGTCATGGCTGAACAGCTCTCTATTTTCTCCTTGGCTGCAGTTAGCAGGAAGAGACAGAGAGAGAGAGAGGGAGAGAGAGAGAGAGAGAGAGAAAGGGAGAGAGAGAAACACAGAGAGAGAGAGAGGGAGAGAGAGAGAGAGAGAGAGAGGGGGAGAGAGAGAGCAAGAGAGTGAGAGAGAGAGAGAGCGAGACAGAGAGAGAGAGAGAGAGAGAGAGAAATAGAGAAAGAGAGAGAGAGAAACAGAGAGAGAAACACAGAGAGAGAGAGAGAGAGAGAGAGAGAGAGAGAGAAACAGAGAGAGAAACAGAGAGAGAGAAACAGAGAGAGAAACAGAGAGAGAAACAGAGAGAGAAACAGAGAGAGAAACAGAGAGAGAAACGGGAACAGGAGCTGAACGGGAACGGGAGCGGGCATGACAATAGTGCTATCGCTGAGTGAAAATACCACCCAATAATCCTCTTCCATAGAAGTTGTTAAGATGTGTCTGTGTTAAGTCTCGGCAGCTGAAAGTAGAGATTGTCTCACGTCCCAAAATACACCTTTTTTTCCCCGTCACAGTGCTCTACTTTTCGACCTTAGCCTTGTGAGTAGTGCACTATGTAGGCAATGGTATGCTATTTGCGCCCCCTCCATAGGCTTTCCAGAGTAACCTTTTGTCATGAGGTATTAGGTGTAAATATCTCTCTGTTATGGACGTTTATTCATCTCAGACACGCGGCACATCAGAGATCCAGCAGAAGAACTCATCAGATTACGCTCGCGCTCTCCGTTTAACAAATTATTTTTCATTGTGGATTGAAGGGATTTTCTCACAGGGATGGGAGTGATATCACATTGGAATCGCATGACAAATGAAATGAAATGAAATCCACATGGAACGGAAGAGGTTATTGTAAAGCATGTTGTTGATCTATAGATTACTGTCAAGGACAGTAAAATATGATTCCCTCCACCCCCCACCCCTCCACAGTTATATGTTATGAACAGAGCTCACGTTTTGTTTCGTATTTTCATCTGACATGAGACGATATCTTTTTGATCTTGGCATTATGGAACAATAAAACATTATGTGGATAATAATGCCTTATGGCTTAATTCTGAACATTCAGAGAAAAAAAAACATGGGATGAAAGGGAAATATGGAGAGAGACAGAGGGGGAGAGGGGGAGAGAGAGAGGGGGAGAGAGAGAGAGGGGGAGAGAGACAGAGGGGGAGAGGGGGAGAGAGAGAGGGGGAGAGAGAGAGAGGGGGAGAGGGAGCAAAAGAGAAATGGAGAGATAGACAGCACAAGAGACAGAGAGACAGAGAGAGGGGGAGAGAGAGAAGGGAGAGATGGAGAGAGACAGAGAGAGGGTGAGAAAGAGAGAGAGAGAGACAGCGAGAGGGGGAGAGAGAAAGAGAGAGAGAGAGAGACAGAGAGAGAGAGAGAGGGGGAGAGAGAGAGAGGGAGAGAGAAGGGGGGGAGGGAGAGAGGAGGGCATTTTGACTTTTTTTATCATACTGTAATGAGACATAAACACAACCTCACCAGAACCTCACCACAACCTCAGCTTCACCCTCCAGCATCACATTACAATACACCCTCCAGCATCACATTACAATACACCATCCAGCATCACATTACAATATACCCTCCAGCATCATATTACAATACACCCTCCAGCATCACATTACAATATACCCTCCAGCATCATATTACAATACACCCTCCAGCATCACATTACAATACACCCTCCAGCATCACACTACAATACACCTCCAGCATCACATTACAATACACCATCCAGCATCACATTACAATATACCCTCCAGCATCATATTACAATACACCCTCCAGCATTACATTACAATACACCATCCAGCATCACAGTACAATACACCTTCCAGCATCACATTACAATACACCATCCAGCATCACATTACAATACACCCTCCAGCATCACATTACAATACACCTTCCAGCATCACAATACAATACACTCTCCAGCATCACATTACAATACACCTTCCAGCATCACATTACAATACACCCTCCAGCACCACATTACAATACACCCCCCAGCATCACATTACAATACACCCTCCAGCACCACATTACAATACACCCTCCAGCATCACATTACAATACACCCTCCAGCACCACATTACAATACACCCTCCAGCATCACATTACAATACACCCTCCAGCATCACATTACAATACACCCTCCAGCATCACATTACAATACACCCTCCAATACACCCTCCAGCATCACATTACAATACACCCTCCAGCATCACATTACAATACACCCTCCAATACACCCTCCAGCATCACATTACAATACACCCTCCAGCATCACATTAAAATACACCCTCCAGCATCACATTACAATACACCCTCCAATACACCCTCCAGCATCACATTACAATACACCCTCCAATACACCCTCCAGCATCACATTACAATACACCCTCCAGCATCACATTACAATACACCCTCCAATACACCCTCCAGCATCACATTACAATACACCCTCCAGCATCACATTAAAATACACCCTCCAGCATCACATTACAATACACCATCCAATACACCCTCCAGCATCACATTACAATACACCCTCCAGCATCACATTACAATACACCCTCCAATACACCCTCCAGCATCAAATTACAATACACCCTCCAGCATCACATTAAAATACACCCTCCAGCATCACATTACAATACACCCTCCAATGCACCCTCCAGCATCACATTACAATACACCCTCCAGCATCACATTACAATACACCCTCCAATACACCCTCCAGCATCACATTACAATACACCCTCCAGCATCACAGTACAATACACCCTCCAGCATCACATTACAATACACCCTCCAGCATCACATTACAATACACCCTCCAGCATCACATTACAATACACCCTCCAGCATCACATTACAATACACCCTCCAATACACCCTCCAGCATCACATTACAATACACCCTCCAGCATCACATTACAATACACCCTCCAATACACCCTCCAGCATCACATTACAATACACCCTCCAGCATCACATTACAATACACCCTCCAATACACCCTCCAGCATCACATTAAAATACACCCTCCAGCATCACATTAAAATACACCCTCCAGCATCACATTACAATACACCCTCCAGCATCACATTACAATACACCCTCCAGCATCACATTACAATACACCCTCCAATACACCCTCCAGCATCACATTACAATACACCCTCCAGCATCACATTAAAATACACCCTCCAGCATCACATTACAATACACCCTCCAATACACCCTCCAGCATCACATTACAATACACCCTCCAATACACCCTCCAGCATCACATTACAATACACCCTCCAGCATCACATTAAAATACACCCTCCAATACACCCTCCAGCATCACAGTACAATACAGTAACACATTGTTGGCCTAGGCAGCTGGCCTATCTAAGGGGGAAATGGCTCAGTTTTGCCTCCTGCTCAAGACTCATGTCAATAAACCACAACCTGCGGGATAGAATGTGTCTATCTAGGAACAACATAAAGCTCTGTTAGTTTTCATTTTAGCATGGACCATAGCGTTTAGTCTCACATTCAGGCTACATAATCACTTTGAGAATAGTTATAGACTAACCAGTAGCCAGTTTTAGTGTTCTTTGGACAGTTCTGTTGTTGTTGGAGACCACAGGCAGGAGGTTGGACAGAGATAGAATGGATGCATAGAATGGATGCATAGAATGGATAGACTGGTGCTCTGTTCCCAATTCCTACAGTTGTCTTGTCCAGATTGATTTACTCTCCTCTTAATGACCTTTCCACTCTCTCTCTCACTCTCTGTCTCACTCTCTGTCAATTCAATTCAATTTCAATTCAAGGGCTTTATTGGCATGGGAAACATGTGTTAACATTGTCAAAGCAAGTGAGGTAGACAACATACAAAGTGAATATATAAAGTGAAAAACAATAAAAATGAACAGTAAACATTACACATACATTAGTTTCAAAACAATAAAGACATTACAAATGTCATATTATATATATACAGTGTTTTAACAATGTACAAATGGTTAAAGGACACAAGATAAAATAAATAAGCATAAATATGGGTTGTATTTACAATGGTGTGTGTTCTTCACTGGTTGCCCTTTTCTCGTGGCAACAGGTCACAAATCTTGCTGCTGTGATGGCACACTGTGGAATTTCACCTGTCTCTCTCTCTGTCTCTCTCTCTGTCTCTCTCTCTGTCTCCCTCTCTGTCTGTCTCTCTCTCTGTCTCTGTCTCTCTCTCTCTCTCTCTCTCTGTCTCTCTCTCTGTCTCTCTCTCTGTCTGTCTGTCTCTCTCTCTCTCTCTGTCTCTCTCTCTCTGTCTCTCTCTGTCTCTCTCTCTCTCTCTTTCTCTCTCTGTCTCTCTCTCTCTCTCTCTCTCTCTCTCTC
Organism: Oncorhynchus mykiss; assembly: GCF_013265735.2. Lineage (NCBI taxonomy): Eukaryota > Metazoa > Chordata > Actinopteri > Salmoniformes > Salmonidae > Oncorhynchus > Oncorhynchus mykiss. The sequence continues at coordinate 4,062,617 of NC_048569.1, read as the reverse complement.
AATTCAATTCAATTCAATTGAAGGGCTTTATTGGCATGGGAAACGTGTTAATATTGCCAAAGCAAGTGAGGTAGATAATATATAAAGTGAATATATAAAGTGAAATAAACAATAAAAATTAACAGTAAACATTACACATACATAAGTTTCAAAACAGTAAAGACATTACAAATGTCATATTATAAATATATATACAGTGTTTTAACAATGTACAAATGGTAAAAGACACAAGATAAAATTAATAAGCATAAATATGGGTTGTATTTACAATGGTGTGTGTTCTTCACTGGTTGCCCTTTTCTCGTGGCAACAGGTCACAAATCTTGCTGCTGTGATGGCACACTGTGGAATTTCACCCAGTAGATATGGGAGTTTTTCAAAATTAGATTTGTTTTCGAATTCTTTGTGGATCTGTGTAATCTGAGGGAAATATGTGTCTCTAATATGGTCATACATTGGGCAGGAGGTTAGGAAGTGCAGCTCAGTTTCCACTTCATTTTGTGGGCAGTATGCACATAGCCTGTCTTCTCTTGAGAGCCATGTCTGCCTACGGCGGCCTTTCTCAATAGCAAGGCTATGCTCACTGAGTCTGTACATAGTCAAAGCTTTCCTTAATTTTGGGTCAGTCACAGTGGTCAGGTATTCTGTCGCTGTGTACTCTCAGTTTTTTTGTTAATTCTTTCCAATGTGTCAAGTAATTATCTTTTTGTTTTCTCATGATTTGGTTGGGTCTAATTGTGCTGTTGTCCTGGGGCTCTGTAGGGTGTGTTTGTGTTTGTGAACAGAGCCCCAGGACCAGCTTGCTTAGGGGACTCTTTTCCAGGTTCATCTCTCTGTAGGTGATGGCTTTGTTGTGGAAGGTTTGGGAATCGCTTCCTTTTAGGTGGTTATAGAATTTAATGGCTCTTTTCTGGATTTTGATAATTAGTGGGTATCGGCCTAATTCTGCTCTGCATGCATTATTTGGTGTTCTACGTTGTACATGGAGTTTGGTGTTTGTCCCATTTTGTGAAGTCTTGGTTGGTGAGCAGACCCCAGACCTCACAACCATAAAGGGCAATGGGCTATATGATTGATTCTCTCTCTCTCTCTCTCTTTCTACCTCTACCTCTGTCTCTCTCTGTCTCTCTCTGTCTCTCTCACTCTCTGTCTCTCTCTCTCTCTCTCTCCCTCTCTCTGGCTCTCTGTCTCTCTCTCTCTCTTACTCTCTCTCTCTATTTCACTCTCCCCCTCTCTCTTTCACTCTCTCTCTCTCTCTCTTTCACTCTCCCCCTCTCTCTTTCTCTCTCTCGCTCTCCTCACTCTGTCTTTTTCCCCCTCCTTCCATGAAAAACATTTCTTCCTGGAGCTTGGCAATAGATGATGTGAATCTCCAATATTTTCCTCTAATTTCCCTCTAATGTTTCTGAGATGTATCCTCGTGTATTGATTGACTGGTGAAGGTGGAGTGACACGCCGTTGTATAGCAGGTTTCACAAATGAATTGTGTCTATGATAAAAGGCCTTCCCAAACGAATCCTCCATCATACACGGAGCCTGAGCCAAATGGCACCCTGTTCCCTATAGTCCATAGGTCACAGGTCAGAAATAGTGACTTTATAGAGTGTATGATTCCATTTGGGATGCAGATATGTAAAGAAGGTTAAATTGAGGAAAAATTGCATGGTCTTTTTGACCATGGCTAAGATATTAAGTGAAATAATGGCATTTTGAAATTCCTTTAGAAAATAATCCACTCACTGAGAAATATACAGGTAACTCCCAAAGTAAAGGAAACATAAAGTGTCATAAAATGACATTGGGCCACGAGTGGCCAGAACGGATTCACTGTGCCGACACCTTCCACAAGAAAGAATTGATTTGTTTTGTTGAAAGACCGTCCCAGGTGGCAGTGCAACATCTCCCATACGCGCTCAGTTGGGTTGCGATCATCCCAGACACCTTGGACCGACTCTAGTACACATTCCGCCCCAACAGATCCACAGATGACGCACTCTCTATTGCACTCCACCCTGCCCTTTCCCACCTGGGCAAAAGGAACACCTATGTGAGAATGCTGTTCATTGATTACAGTTCAGCGTTCAACACCATAGTGCCCACAAAGCTCATCACTAAGCTAAGGACCCTGGGACTAAACACCTCCCTCTGCAACAGGATCCTGGACTTCCTGACGGGCCGCCCCCCAGGTGGTAAGGGTAGGTAACAACACAGCCAACAGGGGGGGCTCAACGTCAGCAAGTCACAGGAACTGATCGTGGACTACAGGAAACGGAGGGGCGAGCACGTCCCCATCAATACCGATGGGGCTGTAGGGGAGAGGGTCGAGAGCTTCAAGTTCCTCTGTGTCCACATCACTAAGGAATTAACATGGTCCACACATACCCACACAGTTGTGAAGAGGGCACGACAACGCCTCTTCACCCTCAGAAGGCTGAAAAGATGTGTCATGCGTCCTCAGCTCCTCAAATAGTTATACAGCTGCACCATCGAGAGCATCTTGACTGGTTGCATCACCGCCTGGTACAGCAACTGCAAGGCACCCGACCGCAAGGCGCTACAGAGGGTAGCGGGTACGGCCCAGTGCATCACTGATGTCGAGCTTCCTGCCATCCAGGACCTCTATACCAGGCGATGTTAGAAGAGGCCCAGCCACCCAAGCTGTAGACTGCTCTCTCTGGTACCTCAAGAGTTACCAATGTACCTGGAGCCATCAGGACCTCTATACCAGGCGGTGTTAGAAGAGGCCCAGCCACCCAAGCTGTAGACTGCTCTCTCTGGTACCTCAAGAGTTACCAATGTACCTGGAGCCATCAGGACCTCTATACCAGGCGATGTTAGAAGAGGCCCAGCCACCCAAGCTGTAGACTGCTCTCTCTGGTACCTCAAGAGTTACCAATGTACCTGGAGCCATCAGGACCTCTATACCAGGCGGTGTTAGAAGAGTCCCAGCCACCCAAGCTGTAGACTGCTTTCTCTGGTACCTCAAGAGTTACCAATGTACCTGGAGCCATCAGGACCTCTATACCAGGCGGTGTTAGAAGAGGCCCAGCCACCCAAGCTGTAGACTGCTCTCTCTGATACCTCAAGAGTTACCAATGTACCTGGAGCCATCAGGACCCTGAACAGCTTCTACCCCCCCAAGCCATGAGACATAGCTAATCAGATGACCACCCAGACTACCTGCATTGACCTGACTGTACCTACACACTGGACTCTACCCGCACACTGGACTCTACCCGCACACTGGACTCTACCCGCACACTGGACTCTACCCGCACACTGGACTCTACACACACACTGGACTCTACCTAAACACTGAACTCTACCCACACACTGGACTCTACCCCACACACTGGACTCTACCCGCACACTGGACTCTACCTACACACTGGACTCTACACACACAGTAGACTCTACCCACACACTGGACTCTACCCAACACACTGGACTCTACCCAACACACTGGACTCTACCTACACACTGGACTCTACCCACACACTGGACTCTACCCCACACACTGGACTCTACACACACACTGGACTCTACCCACACACTGGACTCTACCCGCACACTGGACTCTACCCACACACTGGACTCTACCTACACACTGGACTCTACACACACACTGGACTCTACCCCACACACTGGACTCTACCCCACACACTGGACTCTACCCTCACACTGAACTCTACCCACACACTGGACTCTACCTACACACTGGACTCTACCCACACACTGGACTCTACCCCACACACTGGACTCTACACACACACTGGACTCTACCCTCACACTGGACTCTACCCACACACTGGACTCTACCCGCACACTGGACTCTACCCACACACTGGACTCTACCCCACACACTGGACTCTACCCACACACTGGACTCTACCCGCACACTGGACTCTACCCACACACTGGACTCTACCCCACACACTGGACTCTACCCACACACTGGACTCTACCCTCACACTGGACTCTACCCGCACACTGGACTCTACCCGCACACTGGACTCTACCCACACACTGGACTCTACCCACACACTGGACTCTACCCCACACACTGGACTCTACACACACACTGGACTCTACCCTCACACTGGACTCTACCCACACACTGGACTCTACCCGCACACTGGACTCTACCCACACACTGGACTCTACCCCACACACTGGACTCTACCCACACACTGGACTCTACCCGCACTCTGGACTCTACCCACACACTGGACTCTACCCCACACACTGGACTCTACCCACACACTGGACTCTACCCTCACACTGGACTCTACCCGCACACTGGACTCTACCCGCACACTGGACTCTACCCACACACTGGACTCTACCCACACACTGGACTCTACTCTACCCCACACACTGGACTCTACCCACACACTGGACTCTACCTACACATTGGACTCTACACACACACTGGACTCTACCCACACACTGGACTCTACCCCACACACTGGACTCTACACACACACTGGACTCTACCCACACACTGGACTCTACCCGCACACTGGACTCTACCAGCACACTGGACTCTACCCACACACTGGACTCTACCCGCACACTGGACTCTACCCACACACTGGACTCTACCCCACACACTGGACTCTACCCTCACACTGGACTCTACCCGCACACTGGACTCTACCCGCACACTGGACTCTACCCACACACTGGACTCTACCCACACACTGGACTCTACTCTACCCCACACACTGGACTCTACCCACACACTGGACTCTACCGACACATTGGACTCTACACACACACTGGACTCTACCCACACACTGGACTCTACCCCACACACTGGACTCTACACACACACTGGACTCTACCCACACACTGGACTCTACCCGCACACTGGACTCTACCCGCACACTGGACTCTACCCGCACACTGGACTCTACCTAAACACTGAACTCTACCCGCACACTGGACTCTACCTACACACTGGACTCTACACACACAGTGGACTCTACCCCACACACTGGACTCTACCCACACACTGGACTCTACCCCACACACTGGACTCTACCCACACACTGGACGCTACCCACACACTGGACTCTACCCACACACTGGACTCTACCCCCACACACTGGACTCTACCCCCACACACTGGACTCTACCCACACACTGGACTCTACCCCACACACTGGACTCTACCCACACACTTACTGTCTATTATCTATCCTTTACCCCTACCTACAGTATACTGCTGTTACTGTCTATTATCTATCCTTTACCCCTACCTACAGTATACTGCTGTTACTGTCTATTATCTATCCTTTACCCCTACCTACAGTATACTGCTGTTACTGTCTATTATCTATCCTTTACCCCTACCTACAGTATACTGCTGTTACTGTCTATTATCTATCCTTTACCCCTACCTACAGTATACTGCTGTTACTGTCTATTATCTATCCTTTACCCCTACCTACAGAATACTGCTGTTACTGTCTATTATCTATCCTTTACCCCTACCTACAGTATACTGCTGTTACTGTCTATTATCTATCCTTTACCCCTACCTACAGTATACTGCTGTTACTGTCTATTATCTATCCTTTACCCCTACCTACAGTATACTGCTGTTACTGTCTATTATCTATCCTTTACCCCTACCTACAGTATACTGCTGTTACTGTCTATTATCTATCCTTTACCCCTACCTACAGTATGCTGCTGTTACTGTCTATTATCTATCCTTTACCCCTACCTACAGTATACTGCTGTTACTGTCTATTATCTATCCTTCACCCCTACCTACAGTATACTGCTGTTACTGTCTATTATCTATCATTTACCCCTACCTACAGTATACTGCTGTTACTGTCAATGATCTATCCTGTTGCCTAGTCACTTTACATAGTTACCTCAATTCCCTAGTACCCCTGCACATCAGTACTGGTACTTCCTGTATATAGCCACGTTATTACGTGGTACTTCCTGTATACAGCCACGTTATTACCTGGTACCCCTGTACATCAGTACTGGTACTTCCTGTATATAGCCACATTTTTACCTGGTACCCCTGCACATCAGTACTGGTACTTCCTGTATATGGCCATGTTATTACGTGGTACTTCCTGTATATAGCCATGTTATTACCTGGTATCCCTGTATATAGCCACGTTATTACCTGGTACCCCTGCACATTGACTCAGTACTGGTACTTCCTGTATATAGCCACGTTATTACCTGGTACTCCTGCACATCAGTACTGGTACTTCGTGTATATAGCCACGTTATTACCTGGTACCCCTGCACATTGACTCAGTACTGGTACTTCCTGTATATAGCCATGTCATTACCTGCTACTTCCTGTATATAGCCACGTTATTACCTGGTACCCCTGCACATCAGTACTGCTACTTCCTGTATATAGCCACGTTATTACCTGGTACCCCTGCACATCAGTACTGGTACTTCCTGTGCACCGGTTCTTCGGAAAGTATTCCAAGTTATCCTTCATTTACTGAAGTGTTTCCTTTATTCTGACAGTTACATGTATATTGGGGTCACGGAGTGTCATTGTGTTTCATTAGGTCGTTAATTGTCTCTATATACAGGGTGTTACGGTACAGAGTCAATGTGGAGGCTATATACAGGGGGTACCGGTACAGAGTCAATGTGGAGGCTATATACAGGGTGTTACGGTACAGAGTCAATGTGGAGGCTATATACAGGGGGTACCGGTACAGAGTCAATGTGGAGGCTATATACAGGGGGTACCGGTACAGAGTCAATGTGGAGGCTATATACAGGGTGTTACGGTACAGAGTCAAAGTGGAGGCTATATACAGGGGGTACCGGTACAGAGTCAATGTGGAGGCTATATACAGGGGGTACCGGTACAGAGTCAATGTGGAGGCTATATACAGGGGGTACCGGTACAGAGTCAATGTGGAGGCTATATACAGGGGGTACCGGTACAGAGTCAATGTGGAGGCTATATACAGGGTGTTACGGTACAGAGTCAATGTGGAGGCTATATACAGGGTGTTACGGTACAGAGTCAATGTGGAGGCTATATACAAGGTGTTACGGTACCACATGTCTCTGAATAAAATCATATCTGTATTTTAGAGTTCAGCAGGGCGGTAGCACGCGATCAGAGTTTTAAAGATGCTTAAAATGTGTGTTTATCTTTTGAGAGAAGAAAATCATGTCAAAAACAATATTCCTTGCTAAATAAAGCCACAGTTTGCTTTTAACCTGCTGTGTTTAGGGAGGAGGATTATGGACCCCAGTGCACTACTTTTGATATTATTTATATTTTCTAGTGCACTACTTTTGACCAGAGCTCTATGGACCCGAGTGCACTACTTTTGACCAGAGCTCTATGGACCCGAGTGCACTACTTTTGACCAGAGCTCTATGGACCCTAGTGCACTAAATAGTAAATAGGGTGTTTAGGGAGGAGGAGATAAAGGGCTGATTGACCGATGTAATCATCGGTGTACATCCTAAATGGCACGCTATCCTCTATATTTTCTAGTGCACTACTTTTGACCAGAGCTCTATGGATCCTAGTGCACTAAATAGTAAATAGGGTGACATTTAGGATGCAGGCGTAGCTCCACATCTAGGTTTCTCCATATATAAAGCTCTTCTTCAGTTCAATATGGGATTGTTTGTCCCGGCGTTTTTAATGGAAAGAAAATACTCTGTGTGTTGATGGATGTTGCTTTTAACTTCTTCTTTTTAACTTTTAAGCCGTTTCACACAGTATATAGTGTCAATCACCCGTCTTTTTTCCTCCACTAAATACACATTTATATTTCGTTTTTGTTGATATGTTTTGTCTGTGGTGCGCAATTGTTTGCTATGACAGAGAACAGTTCTACTGCAGAAAATGCTCCTAGTCGTTGCCACTGAAAAACATCCCCACAGCATGAGGCTGCCACCACCATGCTTCACGGTAGAGATGGTGCCAGGTTTCCTCCAGACGTGACGCTTGGCATTCAGGCCAGTGAGTTCGATCTTGGTTCCATCAGACCAGAGAAACTTGTTTCTCATGGTCAGATAGTGTCTATGTGCCTTTTGGCAAACTCAAATCAGCTGTCATGTGCCTTTTACTGAGGAGTGGCTTCTGCCTGGCCACTCTACCATAAAGGCTAGATTGGTGCTGCAGAGATGGTTGTCCTTCTGGAACTGTGGAGCTCCGTCAGAGTGACCATCGTGTTCTTAGTCACCTCCCTAACTAAGGCCCTTCTCCCCCGATTGCTTAGTTTGGCCGGGCGGCCAGCTCTAGGAAGAGTCTTGGTGGTTCCAAACTTCTTCCATTTAATAATGATGGAGGCCACTGTGTTCTTGGAGACCTTCAATGCTGCAGAAATGTTTTGGTATCCTTCCCCAGATCTGTGCTTCGACACAATCCTGTCTCGGAGCTCTACGGACAATTCCTTCGAACTCATGGCTTGGTTTTTGCTCTGACATGCACTGTCAACTGTGAAACCTTATATAAACAGGTGTGTGCCTTTCCAAATCATGTCCAATCAATTGAATTTACCACAGGTGGACTCTAATGAAGTTGTAGAAACATCTCAAGGATGATCAATGGAAACAGGATGCACCTGAGCTCAATTTAGAGTCTCATAGCAAAGGGTCTGAATACTTATGTAAATAAGGGATTTGTTTTACATTTTTTTATAAATGAGCAAAAATGTCTAAAAGCCTGTTTTTGCATTGTCATTATGGGGTATTGTGATGTCATTATGGGGTATTGTGATGTCATTATGGGGTATTGTGATGTCATTATGGGGTATTGTGATGTCATTATGGGGTATTGTGATGTCATTATGGGGTATTGTGATGTCATTATGGGGTATTGTGATGTCATTATGGGGTATTGTGTGTCGATTGATGAGGAAAACAATTAATTTAATACATTTTGAATACTTTCCGAATGCACTGTATATAAACCCTGGATTGCTGATGCTATGAATTGGCCAATGAGAGGCTTTTGAAAACACCGGTCGGCCATATTGGCACTCCTTAGAAAAGCAAGACGGAGGCGCAGTGGCTTCAACAGAGCGTCCCATGTCAGTCGTATAGTGTTTTTATAAATCATTGGCTGCTACAGATTTCAGACACACATGACTTCTAATTAAATGAACCTTTTTTCTTTCATTACATATTTCAGATGATCAGTGGATGGCTTTATGAACCCAAATTCACTGGATTGGTTTATGTCATTACAATATTTACCACTTGCCCCTCAAATGAGCCCTGGAATTTAGTGGAATAAGCTAAGTTGGCATTAGTCCTGGCACCAAAGTGGGCATTAGATTGGCACCAACGTGGGCATTAGTCCTGGCACCATTAGTCCTGGCACCAAAGTGGGCATTAGTCCTGGCACCAATCGTCCTGGCACCATTAGTCCTGACACCAAAGTGGGCATTAGTCCTGGCACCATTAGGCCTGGCACCATTTGTCTAGGCACCATTAGTCCTGACACCAAAGTGGGCATTAGCCCTGGCACCATTAGCCCTGGCACAATTAGTCCTGACACCAAAGTGGATATTAGTCCTGACACCAAAGTGGGCATTAGACCTGGCACCAAAGTGGGCATTAGACTGGCACCAAAGTGGGCATTAGACTGGCACCAAAGTGGGCATTAGACTAGCACCTAAGTGGGTATTAGTCCTGACACCAAAGTGGGCCTTAGACTGGCATTACCAGTTCCGGATACCAGAGGTCCTCAGTGACCAAAGATGGAGATGCCACACACACACATACACACACACACACACACTCATCATCTCTCTCTCCTAAATGCACCATTGTAAGGGAGCAAGCACTCTTTCATCGTTTCTCTAAATGGCCATGGTTTACACTCTTTCATTGTTTCTCTAATGGTTTACACTCTTTCATCATTTATCTAAATGGCCATTGTTTCTCTAATAGTTTACACTCTTTCATCGTTCCTCTAAATGGCCATAGTTTACACTCTTTCATCGTTTCTCTAAATGGCCATAGTTTACACTCTTTTATCGTTTCTCTAAATGGCCATAGTTTACACTCTTTCATCGTTCCTCTAAATGGCCATAGTTTACACTCTTTCATCGTTCCTCTAAATGGCCATAGTTTACACTCTTTCATCGTTTCTCTAAATGGCCATAGTTTACACCCTTTCATCGTTCCTCTAAATGGCCATAGTTTACACTCTTTCATCGTTTCTCTAAATGGCCATAGTTTACACTCTTTTATCGTTTCTCTAAATGGCCATAGTTTACACTCTTTCATCGTTCCTCTAAATGGCCATAGTTTACACTCTTTCATCGTTTCTCTAAATGGCCATAGTTTACACCCTTTCATCGTTCCTCTAAATGGCCATAGTTTACACTCTTTCATCGTTCCTCTAAATGGCCATAGTTTACACTCTTTCATCGTTCCTCTAAATGGCCATAGTTTACACTCTTTTATCATTCCTCTAAATGGCCATAGTTTACACTCTTTCATCGTTTCTCTAAATGGCCATAGTTTACACTCTTTCATCGTTTCTCTAAATGGCCATAGTTTACACTCTTTCATCATTTATCTAAATGGCCATTGTTTACACTCTTTCATCGTTTCTCTAAATGGCCATAGTTTACACTCTTTCATCGTTCCTCTAAATGGCCATAGTTTACACTCTTTCATCGTTCCTCTAAATGGCCATAGTTTACACTATTGTATCGTTCCTCTAAATGGCCATAGTTTACACTCTTTCATCGTTTCTCTAAATGGCCATAGTTTACACTCTTTCATCGTTCCTCTAAATGGCCATAGTTTACACTCTTTTATCGTTCCTCTAAATGGCCATAGTTTACACTCTTTCATCGTTTCTCTAAATGGCCATAGTTTACACTCTTTCATCGTTTCTCTAAATGGCCATAGTTTACACTTCATCGTTTCTCTAAATGGACATAGTTTACACTCTTTCATCGTTTCTCTAAATGGCCATAGTTTACACTCTTTCATTGTTTCTCTAAATGGCCATAGTTTACACTCTTTCATCGTTCCTCTAAATGGCCATAGTTTACACTCTTTCATCGTTTCTCTAAATGGCCATAGTTTACACTATTTCATCGTTTCTCTAAATGGCCATAGTTTACACTCTTTCATCGTTTCTCGAAATGGCCATAGTTTACACTCTTTCATCGTTCCTCTAAATGGCCATAGTTTACACTCTTTCATCGTTCCTCTCAATGGCCATAGTTTACACTCTTTCATCGTTCCTCCTGTCCATTAATTCACGGTAATCCATTCTGCTTGTTTATGTTTTATCTGTCGGCCCCAGCCGCACTTAGGCTCTGTGTGTAGTTAATCCGACCCTCTCTGCCTAATCAATCGCCATTCTACCTGCTGTTGTTGTGCTAGCTGATTAGCTGTTGTTGTCTCACCTACTGTTTTAGCTAGCTCTCCCAATTCAACACCTGTGATTACTGTATGCCTTGCTGTATGTCTCTCTCAAATGTCAATATGCCTTGTATACTGTTGTGCAGGTTAGTTATCATTGTTTTAGTTTACAATGGAGCCCCTAGTTCCACTCTTTATACCCCTGATACCTCCTTTGTCCCACCCCCCACACATGCGGTGACCTCACCCATTACAACCAGCATGTCCAGAGATACAACCTCTCTCATCATCACCCAGTGCCTGGGCTTACCTCCGCTGTACCCGCACCCCACCATACCCCTGTTTGCGCATTATGCCCTGAATATATTCTACCATGCCCAGAAACCTGCTCCTCTTATTCTCTGTCCCCAACGCCCTAGGCGACCAGTTTTGATAGCCTTCAGCCGCACCCTCATACTACTCCTTCTCTGTTCCGCGGGTGATGTGGAGGTAAACCCAGGCCCTGCATGTCCCCAGGCACCCTCATTTGTTGACTTCTGTGATCGAAAAAGCCTTGGTTTCATGCATGTCAACATCAGAAGCCTCCTCCCTAAGTGTGTCTTACTCACTGCTCTAGCACACTCTGCTAACCCTGATGTCCTTGCCGTGTCTGAATCCTGGCTCAGGAAGGCCACCAATAATTCTGAGATTTCCATACCCAACTATAACATCTTCCGTCAAGATAGAACTGCCAAAGGGGGAGGAGTTGCAGTCTACTGCAGAGATAGCCTGCAAAGTAATGTCATACTCTCCAGGTCCATACCCAAACAGTTCGAACTACTAATTTTGAAAATTACTCTCTCCAGAAATAAGTCTCTCACTGTTGCCGCCTGCTACCGACCCCCCTCAGCTCCCAGCTGTGCCCTGGACACCATTTGTGAATTGATCGCCCCCCATCTAGCTTCAGAGTTTGTTCTGTTAGGTGACCTAAACTGGGATATGCTTAACACCCCGGCAGTCCTACAATCTAAGCTAGATGCCCTCAATCTCACTCAAATCATCAAGGAACCCACCAGGTACAACCCTAACTCTGTAAACAAGGGCACCCTCATTGACGTCATCCTGACCAACTGGCCCTCCAAATACACCTCCGCTGTCTACAACCAGGATCTCAGCGATCACTGCCTCATTGCCTGTATCCGCTACGGAGCCGCAGTCAAACGACCACCCCTCATCACTGTCAAACGCTCCCTAAAACACTTCTGCGAGCAGGCCTTTCTAATCGACCTGGCCCGGGTATCCTGGAAGGACATTGACCTCATCCCGTCAGTTGAGGATGCCTGGTCTTTCTTTAAAAGTAACTTCCTCACCATTTTAGATAAGCATGCTCCGTTCAAAAAATGCAGAACTAAGAACAGATATAGCCCCTGGTTCACTCCAGACCTGACTGCCCTCGACCAGCACAAAAACATCCTGTGGCGGACTGCGCTAACATCGAATAGTCCCCGCGATATGCAACTGTTCAGGGAAGTCAGGAACCAATACACACAGTCAGTCAGGAAAGCTAAAGCCAACTTCTTCAGGCAGAAGTTTGCATCCTGTAGCTCCAACTCCAAAAAGTTCTGGGACACTGTGAAGTCCATGGAGAACAAGAGCACCTCCTCCCAGCTGCCCACTGCACTGAGACTAGGTAACATGGTCACCACCGATAAATCCATGATTATCGAAAACTTCAACAAGCATTTCTCAACGGCTGGCCATGCCTTCCGCCTGGCTACTCCAACCTCGGACAACAGCTCCCCCCCCCCCCGCAGCTACTCGCCCAAGCCTCTCCAGGTTCTCCTTTACCCAAATCCAGATAGCAGATGTCCTGAAAGAGCTGCAAAACCTGGACCCGTACAAATCAGCTGGGCTGGACAATCTGGACCCTCTATTCCTGAAACTATCCGCCGCCATTGTCGCAACCCCTATTACCAGCCTGTTCAACCTCTCTTTCATATCGTCTGAGATCCCCAAGGATTGGAAAGCTGCCGCAGTCATCCCCCTCTTCAAAGGGGGCGACACCCTGGACCCAAACTGTTACAGACCTATATCCATCCTGCCCTGCCTATCTAAGGTCTTCGAAAGCCAAGTCAACAAACAGGTCACTGACCATCTTGAATCCCACCGTACCTTCTCCGCTGTGCAATCTGGTTTCCGAGCCGGTCACGGGTGTACCTCAGCCACGCTCAAGGTACTAAACGATATCATAACCGCCATCGATAAAAGACAGTACTGTGCAGCCGTCTTCATAGACCTTGCCAAGGCTTTCGACTCTGTCAATCACCGTATTCTTATCGGCAGACTCAGTAGCCTCGGTTTTTCGGATGACTGCCTTGCCTGGTTCACCAATTACTTTGCAGACAGAGTTCAGTGTGTCAAATCGGAGGGCATGCTGTCCGGTCCTCTGGCAGTCTCTATGGGGGTGCCACAGGGTTCAATTCTCGGGCCGACTCTTTTCTCTGTATATATCAATGATGTTTCTCATGCTGCGGGCGATTCCCTGATCCACCTCTACGCAGACGACACCATTCTATATACTTCCGGCCCGTCCTTGGACACTGTGCTATCTAACCTCCAAACGAGCTTCAATGCCATACAGCACTCCTTCCGTGGCCTCCAACTGCTCTTAAACGCTAGTAAAACCAAATGCATGCTTTTCAACCGTTCGCTGCCTGCACCCGCACGCCTGACCAGCATCACCACCCTGGATGGTTCTGACCTTGAATATGTGGACATCTATAAGTACCTAGGTGTCTGGCTAGACTCTAAACTCTCCTTCCAGACCCATATCAAACATCTCCAATCGAAAATCAAATCAAGAGTCGGCTTTCTATTCCGCAACAAAGCCTCCTTCACTCACGCCGCCAAACTTACCCTAGTAAAACTGACTATCCTACCGATCCTCGACTTCGGCGACGTCATCTACAAAATTGCTTCCAACACTCTACTCAGCAAACTGGATGCAGTTTATCACAGTGCCATCCGTTTTGTCACTAAAGCACCTTATACCACCCACCACTGCGACTTGTATGCTCTAGTCGGCTGGCCCTCGCTACATATTCGTCGCCAGACCCACTGGCTCCAGGTCATCTACAAGTCCATGCTAGGTAAAGCTCCGCCTTATCTCAGTTCACTGGTTACGATGGCAACACCCATCCGTAGCACGCGCTCCAGCAGGTGTATCTCACTGATCATCCCTAAAGCCAACACCTCATTTGGCCGCCTTTCGTTCCAGTTCTCTGCTGCCTGTGACTGGAACGAATTGCAAAAATCGCTGAAGTTGGAGACTTTTATCTCCCTCACCAACTTCAAACATCTGCTATCTGAGCAGCTAACCGATCGCTGCAGCTGTACATAGTCTATTGGTAAATAGCCCACCCATTTTCACCTACCTCATCCCCATACTGTTTTTATTTATTTATTTTTATTTTTCTGCTCTTTTGCACACCAATATCTCTACCTGTACATAACCATCTGATCATTTATCACTCCAGTGTTAATCTGCATAATTGTAATTATTTGCCTACCTTCTCATGCCTTTTGCACACAATGTATATATAGACTCCCCTTTTTTCTACTGTGTTATTGACTTGTTAATTGTTTACTCCATGTGTAACTCTGTGTTGTCTGTTCACACTGCTATGCCTTATCTTGGCCAGGTCGCAGTTGCAAATGAGAACTTGTTCTCAACTAGCCTACCTGGTTAAATAAAGGTGAAATAAAAAAAATAAATAAATAAATAAATGGCCATAGTTTACACTCTTTCATCGTTTCTCTAAATGGCCATAGTTTACACTCTTTCATCGTTTCTCTAAATGGCCATAGTTTACACTCTTTTATCGTTTCTCTAAATGGCCATAGTTTACACTCTTTCATCGTTTCTCTAAATGGCCATAGTTTACACTCTTTTATCGTTTCTCTAAATGGCCATAGTTTACACTCTTTCATCGTTTCTCTAAATGGCCATAGTTTACACTCTTTTATCGTTTCTCTAAATGGCCATAGTTTACACTCTTTCATCGTTCCTCTAAATGGCCATAGTTTACACTCTTTTATCGTTTCTCTAAATGGCCATAGTTTACACTCTTTTATCGTTTCTCTAAATGGCCATAGTTTACACTCTTTCATCGTTCCTCTAAATGGCCATAGTTTACACTCTTTCATCGTTTCTCTAAATGGTCATAGTTTACACTCTTTCATCGTTCCTCTAAATGGCCATAGTTTACACTCTTTCATCGTTCCTCTCAATGGCCATAGTTTACACTCTTTCATCGTTTCTCTAAATGGCCATAGTTTACAGTCTTTCATCGTTCCTCTAAATGGCCATAGTTTACACTCTTTCATCGTTCCTCTAAATGGCCATAGTTTACACTCTTTCATCGTTTCTCTAAATGGCCATAGTTTACACTCTTTCATCGTTCCTCTAAATGGCCATAGTTTACACTCTTTTATCGTTTCTCTAAATGGCCATAGTTTACACTCTTTCATCGTTCCTCTAAATGGCCATAGTTTACACTCTTTTATCGTTCCTCTAAATGGCCATAGTTTACACTCTTTCATCGTTTCTCTAAATGGCCATAGTTTACACTCTTTCATCGTTCCTCTAAATGGCCATAGTTTACACTCTTTCATCGTTTCTCTAAATGGCCATAGTTTACACTCTTTCATCGTTCCTCTAAATGGCCATAGTTTACACTCTTTCATCGTTCCTCTAAATGGCCATAGTTTACACTCTTTCATCGTTTCTCTAAATGGCCATAGTTTACACTCTTTCATCGTTTCTCTAAATGGCCATAGTTTACACTCTTTCATCGTTTCTCTAAATGGCCATAGTTTACACTCTTTCATCGTTTCTCTAAATGGCCATAGTTTACACTCTTTCATCGTTTCTCGAAATGGCCATAGTTTACACTCTTTCATCGTTTCTCTAAATGGCCATAGTTTACACTCTTTCATCGTTTCTCTAAATGGCCATAGTTTACACTCTTTCATCGTTTCTCTAAATGGCCATAGTTTACACTCTGTGCAGAAAGGAGATATTTTACATGAATCTTTTCTCCTCACCCTGTTGTTGTTGTCTGCACCTCCCCCTTCTCTTACACCTTTTATATTGTCTATGTCCAGCAGCTGAAAATCTTTGTTCTGAAGAATTGACTTCGCTGCACTTTGAAATAGGAAAAGTGGAAAATGGGTTCACATCACTCCCCCTCTTCCGTCTTTCTAGTCGTCCCAAATGGCCCCCTATTCCCTGGATTGAGCCCTGGTCAAAAATAGTGCACTATATAGGGAATAGGGGGCCATTTGGGAAGTAGCCGTCCTCCCTCCTTCCCTTCCCGACAGAGGCTTAAGGCTTGTCTAATAGCTCTACTCCCAAAGTGTGATGTGTGGAGGTCAGTGCAGTGGAGCAGTCAACGAGTTTCACCCAAAGGGCACCCTATTCTCTATGGGCCCTGGTCAAAAGTAGTGCACTTTAAAGGGACTAGGGTGGGATTTTGGGGACGCATCCTAGCACTCTAGCAGCTGTGGCAGAGTATTGACGTACTCTACGGTACAAGACAAAGCATTTAAACAATATCCACAGGATAAGTCCTTCCCCTATGACCTCTGACCTTTTGTCTCGGGGAGTCTGGACAGATAAATTGGATTTTTACGACCATTTTTATCAAAAGACAACATCTTCTCACCCCAGTAAATAGATGTGTGGGGGGGGGTGAACATGTTAGTCTGTTGAGAATCTCACCTTCTTTCTTTTCCGATATATTTTATATGAAACGTGTTCATACGTTGTGTTTCCTTGTGGTACTATTACACTAGACAGGGATTGTGTTGTGCCAAGTGTCTGCTGTTCTTCAGTGAGTTAACAGGGTGAGGCTGGTCCTTCTGTCACTCATTCCCTGATGACCGTGTGTGTTAAGCTATAAGGCTTTTGAGTGTGACATGGGCTGGTGTGTGTGTGTGTGTGTGTGTGAGGTGTGTGTGATGTTAGTGTGTGATATGACTATATTCTGCAACAGAGGATTATCAGAGGTGAGAAAAACCTGTCAGCTTCTTTTTGGACTGTGCCTTAGTCAGCCACAGTCTCTACCTACAGTATTAGAGTCACCACACATGGTCTGACTCCTAGTGTTGTATTAGAGGTACCACACCTGGTCTGACTCCTAGTGTTGTCTCTCTAACTACAGTATTAGAGTTACCACACCTGGTCTGACTCCTAGTTTTGTCTCTCTACCTACAGTATTAGAGTTACCACACTTGGTCTGACTCCTAGTGTTGTATTAGAGTTACCACACCTGGTCTGACTCCTAGTGTTGTATTAGAGTTACCACACCTGGTCTGACTCCTAGTGTTGTATTAGAGTTACCACACCTGGTCTGACTCCTAGTGTTGTCTCTCTACCTACAGTATTAGAGTTACCACACCTGGTCTGACTCCTAGTGTTGTATTAGAGGTACCACACCTGGTCTGACTCCTAGTGTTGTATTAGAGTTACCACACCTGGTCTGACTCCTAGTGTTGTCTCTCTACCTACAGTATTAGAGTTACCACACCTGGTCTGACTCCTAATGTTGTCCCTCTACCTACAGTATTAGAGTTACCACACCTGGTCTGACTCTTAGTGTTGTATTAGAGTTACCACACCTGGTCTGACTCCTAGTGTTGTATTAGAGTTACCACACCTGGTCTGACTCCTAGTGTTGTCTCTCTACCTACAGTATTAGAGTTACCACACCTGGTCTGACTCCTAGTGTTGTCTCTCTGCCTACAGTATTAGAGTTACCACACCTGGTCTGACTCCTAGTGTTGTCTCTCTACCTACAGTATTAGAGTTACCACACCTGGTCTGACTCCTAGTGTTGTATTATAGTTACCACACCTGGTCTGACTCCTAGTGTTGTATCTCTACCTACAGTATTAGAATTACCACACCTGGTCTGACTCCTAGTGTTGTATTAGAGGTACCACACCTGGTCTGACTCCTAGTGTTGTCTCTCTACCTACAGTATTAGAGTTACCACACCTGGTCTGATGGTTAATGGTTATAGTTAGCCTTTATAATTATAGTTAGCCTTTATGGTTTTAGTTAGCCTTTACAATTATAGTTAGCCTTTACAATTATAGTTAGCCTTTATGGTTTTAGTTAGCCTTTACAATTATAGTTAGCCTTTACAATTATAGTTAGCCTTTATGGTTTTAGTTAGCCTTTACAATTATAGTTAGCCTTTACAATTATAGTTAGCCTTTCTGGTTTTAGTTAGCCTTTATGGTTATAGTTAGCCTTAACAATTATAGTTAGCCTTTATGGTTATAGTTAGCCTTTATGGTTATAGTTAGCCTTTATGGTAATAGTTAGCCTTTATGGTTATAGTTAGCCTTTATGGTTATAGTTAGCCTTTATGGTTATAGTTAGCCTTTATGGTTATAGTTAGCCTTTATGGTTATAGTTAGCCTTTATGGTAATAGTTAGTCTTTATGGTTATAGTTAGACTTTATGGTTATAGTTAGCCTTTATAATTATAGTTAGCCTTTATGGTTATAGTTAGCCTTTATGGTAATAGTTAGCCTTTATAATTATAGTTAGCCTTTATGGTAATAGTTAAATCTTTATGGTCATAGTTAGCCTTTATGGTTATAGTTAGCCTTTATAATTATAGTTAGCCTTTACAATTATAGTTAGCCTTTATGGTTATAGTTAGCCTTTATAATTATAGTTAGCCTTTATAATTATAGTTAGCCTTTATGGTTATAGTTAGCCTTTATAATTATAGTTAGCCGTTATGGTAATAGTTAAATCTTTATGGTCATAGTTAGCCTTTATGATAATAGTTAGCCTTTATAATTATAGTTAGCCTTTATGGTAATAGTTAAATCTTTATGGTCATAGTTAGCCTTTATGGTTATAGTTAGCCTTTATGGTAATAGTTAGCCTTTATAATTATAGTTAGCCTTTATGGTAATAGTTAAATCTTTATGGTCATAGTTAGCCTTTATGGTTATAGTTAGCCTTTATAATTATAGTTAGCCTTTACAATTATAGTTAGCCTTTATGGTTATAGTTAGCCTTTATAATTATAGTTAGCCTTTATAATTATAGTTAGCCTTTATGGTTATAGTTAGCCTTTATAAATATAGTTAGCCTTTATGGTTATAGTTAGCCTTTATGGTTATAGTTAGCCTTTATAATTATAGTTAGCCTTTATAAATATAGTTAGCCTTTATGGTTATAGTTAGCCTTTATGGTAATAGTTAGCCTTTATAATTATAGTTAGCCTTTATGGTAATAGTTAAATCTTTATGGTCATAGTTAGCCTTTATGGTTATAGTTAGCCTTTATAATTATAGTTAGCCTTTACAATTATAGTTAGCCTTTATGGTTATAGTTAGCCTTTATAATTATAGTTAGCCTTTATAATTATAGTTAGCCTTTATGGTTATAGTTAGCCTTTATAATTATAGTTAGCCGTTATGGTAATAGTTAAATCTTTATGGTCATAGTTAGCCTTTATAATTATAGTTAGCCTTTACAATTATAGTTAGCCTTTATGGTTATAGTTAGCCTTTATAATTATAGTTAGCCTTTATGGTTATAGTTAGCCTTTATGGTAATAGTTAGCCTTTATAATTATAGTTAGCCTTTATGGTAATAGTTAAATCTTTATGGTCATAGTTAGCCTTCATGGTTATAGTTAGCCTTTATAATTATAGTTAGCCTTTACAATTATAGTTAGCCTTTATGGTTATAGTTAGCCTTTATGGTTATAGTTAGCCTTTATGGTAATAGTTAGCCTTTATGGTTATAGTTAGCCTTTATGGTTATAGTTAGCCTTTATGGTTATAGTTAGCCTTTATGGTTATAGTTAGCCTTTATGGTTATAGTTAGCCTTTATGGTAATAGTTAGTCTTTATGGTTATAGTTAGACTTTATGGTTATAGTTAGCCTTTATAATTATAGTTAGCCTTTATGGTTATAGTTAGCCTTTATGGTAATAGTTAGCCTTTATAATTATAGTTAGCCTTTATGGTAATAGTTAAATCTTTATGGTTATAGTTAGCCTTTATAAATATAGTTAGCCTTTATGGTTATAGTTAGCCTTTATGGTTATAGTTAGCCTTTATGGTTATAGTTAGCCTTTATAATTATAGTTAGCCTTTATAAATATAGTTAGCCTTTATGGTTATAGTTAGCCTTTATGGTAATAGTTAGCCTTTACAATTATAGTTAGCCTTTATGGTTATAGTTAGCCTTTATGGTTATAGTTAGCCTTTATAATTATAGTTAGCCTTTATGGTTATAGTTAGCCTTTATGGTAATAGTTAGCCTTTATAATTATAGTTAGCCTTTATGGTAATAGTTAAATCTTTATGGTCATAGT
Source organism: Oncorhynchus mykiss (assembly GCF_013265735.2). NCBI lineage: Eukaryota > Metazoa > Chordata > Actinopteri > Salmoniformes > Salmonidae > Oncorhynchus > Oncorhynchus mykiss. The sequence continues at coordinate 4,041,864 of NC_048569.1, read as the reverse complement.
TAGCCTTTATGGTTGTAGTTAGCCTTTATAATTATAGTTAGCCTTTACAATTATAGTTAGCCTTTATGGTTATAGTTAGCCTTTATAATTATAGTTAGCCTTTATAATTATAGTTAGCCTTTATGGTTATAGTTAGCCTTTATAAATATAGTTAGCCTTTATGGTTATAGTTAGCCTTTATGGTTATAGTTAGCCTTTATGGTTATAGTTAGCCTTTATAATTATAGTTAGCCTTTATAAATATAGTTAGCCTTTATGGTTATAGTTAGCCTTTATGGTAATAGTTAGCCTTTACAATTATAGTTAGCCTTTATGGTTATAGTTAGGCTTTATGGTTATAGTTAGCCTTTATGGTAATAGTTAGCCTTTATGGTAATAGTTACCCTTTATGGTTATAGTTAGCCTTTATGGTAATAGTTAGCCTTTATGGTTATAGTTAGCCTTTATGGTTATAGTTAGCCTTTATGGTTATAGTTAGCCTTTATGGTAATAGTTAGCTTTCATTCCATATCTCCCAGTTTTGATGAATCAATGGTGTATGTTGTCCATAAGAAATGCCTTGATGCAAACAGTAACATGACTGTATCAATACATTCCTGTAATGATGGCATGTCCATCTGAACATGTCTGATCTCATTCCAGAACATACATGGTTTCAGATCCATACATATATCATGTCACCAACAGACAGTCAACAGGACATTCAGTGTTACATCAGTATATTACATACAATGTTACAGTATATTACATACAACGTTACAGTTTATTACATACAATGTTACAGTATATTACATACAACGTTACAGTTTATTACATACAATGTTACAGTATATTACATACAACGTTACAGTTTATTACATACAATGTTACAGTATATTACATACAACGTTACAGTATATTACATACAATGTTACAGTACATTACATACAATGTTACAGTATATTACATACAATGTTACAGTATATTACATACGTTACAGTACATTACATACAATGTTACAGTATATTACATACAATGTTACAGTATATTACATACAATGTTACAGTATATTACATACAATGTTACAGTACATTACATACAATGTTACAGTATATTACATACAATGTTACAGTATATTACATACAATGTTACAGTACATTACATACAATGTTACAGTATATTACATACAATGTTACAGTATATTACATACAATGTTACAGTATATTACATACAATGTTACAGTACATTACATACAATGTTACAGTATATTACATACAATGTTACAGTATATTACATACAATGTTACAGTATATTACATACGTTACAGTACATTACATACAATGCTGTTCCCACCACTTTACATTCAGCTACTCTCTGTCTCTGTCTCTCTCTCTCTCTCTTTATTGGCATGGGAAACATGTGTTAACATTGCCAAAGCAAGTGAGGTAGATAATATATAAAGTGAAATAAACAATAAAAAATTAACAGTAAACATTACACATACATAAGTTTCAAAACAATAAAGACATTACAAATGTCATATTATATATATACAGTGTTTTAACAATGTACAAATGGTTAAAGGACACAAGATAAAATAAATAAGCATAAATATGGGTTGTATAAACAATGGTGTGTGTTCTTCACTGGTTGCCCTTTTCTCGTGGCAACAGGTCACAAATCTTGCTGCTGTGATGGCACACTGTGGAATTTCACCCAGTAGATATGGGAGTTTATCAAAATTGGATTTGTTTTAAAATTCTTTGTGGATCTGTGTAATCTGAGGGAAATATGTCTCTCTAATATGGTCATACATTGGGCAGGAGGTTAGGAAGTGCAGCTCAGTTTCCACCTCATTTTGTGGGCAGTGAACACATAGCCTGTCTTCTCTTGAGAGCCATGTCTGCCTACGGCGGCCTTTCTCAATAGCAAGGCTATGCTCACTGAGTCTGTACATAGTCAAAGCTTTCCTTCTCTCTCTCTCTCTCCCTCTCTCTCTCTCTCTGTCTCTCTCTCTCCCCCCCCCCCCCCTCTCTCTCTCTCTCTCTCTCTCTCTCTCTCTCTCTCTCTCTCCCCCTCTCTCTCTCTCTCTCTCCCTCTCTCTCTGTCTCTCCCCCCCTCTCTCTCTCTCTCTCTCTCTCTCTCTCTCTCTCTGTCTCTCCCCCCCTCTCTCTCTCTCTCTCTCTCTCTCTCCTCTCTCCCCCTCTCTCTCTCTCTCTCTCTCTCTCTCTCTGTCTCTCCCCCCCTCTCTCTCTCTCTCCCCCTCTCTCCTCTCTCCCCCCCTCTCTCTCTCCCCCCCTCTCTCTCTCTCTCTCTCTCTGTCTCTCCCCCCCTCTCTCTCTCTCTCTCTCTCTCTCTCTCTCTCTCTCTGTCTCTCCCCCCCTCTCTCTCTCTCTCTCTCTCCCCCCCTCTCTCTCTCTCTCTCTCTCTCTCTCTCTCTCTCTCTCTCTCTCTCTCTCTCTCTGTCTCTCCCCCCCTCTCTCTCTCTCTCTCTCTCTCTCTCTCTGTCTCTCCCCCCCTCTCTCTCTCTCTCTCTCTCTCTCTCCTCTCTCCCCCTCTCTCTCTCTCTCTCTCTCTCTCTCTGTCTCTCCCCCCCTCTCTCTCTCTCTCCCCCTCTCTCCTCTCTCCCCCCCTCTCTCTCTCCCCCCCTCTCTCTCTCTCTCTCTCTCTGTCTCTCCCCCCCTCTCTCTCTCTCTCTCTCTCTCTCTCTCTGTCTCTCCCCCCCTCTCTCTCTCTCTCTCTCTCCCCCCCTCTCTCTCTCTCTCTCTCTCTCTCTCTCTCTCTCTCTCTCTCTCTCTCTCTCTCTCTCTCTCTCTCTCTCTGTCTCTCCCCCTCTCTCTCTCTCTCTCTCTCTCCCCCCCTCTCTCTCTCTGTCTCTCCCCCCCTCTCTCTCTCTGTCTCTCCCCCCCTCTCTCTCTCTCTCTCTCTCCCCCCCCTCTCTCTCTCTCTCTCTCTCTCTCTCTCTCTCTCTCTCTCTCTCTGTCTCTCCCCCCCCCCTCTCTCTCTCTCTCTCCCCCCCTCTCTCTCTCTCTCTCTCTCTCTCTCTCTCTCTCTCTCTCTCTCTCTCTCTCTCTCTCTCTCTCTGTCTCCCCCCCCCTCTCTCTCTCTCTCTGCTGCTGTATCTTCTGAATGACACTATTCTATTATTCACTTCTTCTTCACTGTATTAAACTTAACTCTTTACTGAAAATAATGATTTTGTCTATGATCTTCTTTATCACTTGTTCTTCCTCTCTTTCCTCATCTTCTCATTCCATCGGCCATACTCCTCTTGTTTTATTCATTCCCTCCCTCCCTCCCTCCCTCGTCCTCCTTCCCTCCCTGCCTCCCTCCCTCCTTCCCTGTTCTCCTCCTCCTCCTCCTCTTCCTCAACCGTCCTCCCCTTCCTCCCTTCCTTCCCTCCCTCCCTCTTTCCTAAATAACTAACATACCTACCTAGAACCAGTAGCCAGCCCAACACCAACTCCTCAGGTCCCTAGCCCTGAGTCCCCTACTTCTTTGACTTACTCCTCTCCTCCCCCACCAGTTGTCCCCAGCTCAGGTGTCCTCCTCCCCTCTGCTCCCCGTGACGTGGTCCCTGTCCTAGTTTCCAGCCGTTTTGTCCGCCTCAGCTGGCGTCCCCCGCAGGAGACCAGAGGAACTGTCCAGACTTACGGCATCTACTACTCCCAGGACACGGTCAACAGGTACGGTAAAATACTACACGGTCAACAGGTACGGTAAAATACTACACGGTCAACAGGTACGGTAAAATACTACACGGTCAACAGGTACGGTAAAATACTACACGGTCAACAGGTACGGTAAAATACTACACGGTCAACAGGTACGGTAAAATACTACACGGTCAACAGGTTAAATACTACACGGTCAACAGGTTAAATACTACACGGTCAACAGGTTAAATACTACACGGTCAACAGGTTAAATACTACACGGTCAGCAGGTTAAATACTACACGGTCAACAGGTTAAATACCACACGGTCAGCAGGTTAAATACTACACGGTCAGCAGGTTAAATACTACACGGTCAACAGGTTAAATACCACACGGTCAGCAGGTTAAATACTACACGGTCAGCAGGTTAAATACTACACGGTCAACAGGTTAAATACTACACGGTCAACAGGTTAAATACTACACGGTCAACAGGTTAAATACTACACAGTCAACAGGTTAAATACTACACAGTCAACAGTACGGTTAAATACTACACGGTCAACAGGTTAAATACTACACGGTCAGCAGGTTAAATACTACACGGTCAACAGGTTAAATACTACACGGTCAACAGGTTAAATACTACACGGTCAACAGGTTAAATACTACACGGTCAACAGGTTAAATACCACACGGTCAACAGGTTAAATACTACACGGTCAACAGGTTAAATACCACACGGTCAACAGGTTAAATACTACACGGTCAACAGGTTAAATACTACACGGTCAACAGGTTAAATACTACACGGTCAACAGGTACGGTAAAATACTACACGGTCAACAGGTTAAATACTACACGGTCAACAGGTTAAATACTACACGGTCAACAGGTTAAATACTACACGGTCAACAGGTTAAATACGACACGGTCAACAGGTTAAATACCACACGGTCAACAGATTAAATACTACACAGTCAACAGTACGGTTAAATACTACACGGTCAGCAGGTTAAATACTACACGGTCAACAGGTTAAATACTACACGGTCAACAGTACGGTTAAATACTACGCGATCAACAGGTTAAATACTACACGGTCAACAGGTTAAATACTACGCGATCAACAGGTTAAATACTACACGGTCAACAGGTTAAATACTACACGGTCAACAGGTTAAATACTACACGGTCAACAGGTTAAATACTACACGGTCAACAGGTTAAATACTACACGGTCAGCAGGTTAAATACTACATGGTCAACAGGTTAAATACTACACGGTCAACAGGTTAAATACTACACGGTCAACAGGTTAAATACTACACGGTCAACAGGTTAAATACTACACAGTCAACAGTACGGTTAAATACTACACGGTCAACAGGTTAAATACTACACGGTCAACAGGTTAAATACTACACGGTCAACAGGTTAAATACTACACGGTCAACAGGTTAAATACCACACGGTCAACAGGTTAAATACTACACGGTCAACAGGTTAAATACTACACGGTCAACAGGTTAAATACTACACGGCCAACAGGTTAAATACTACACGGTCAACAGGTACGGTTAAATACTACACGGTCAACAGGTTAAATACTACACGGTCAACAGGTTAAATACTACACGGTCAACAGGTTAAATACTACACGGTCAGCAGGTTAAATACTACACGGTCAACAGGTTAAATACTACACGGTCAACAGGTTAAATACTACACGGTCAACAGGTTAAATACCACACGGTCAACAGGTTAAATACTACACGGTCAACAGGTTAAATACTACACGGTCAACAGGTTAAATACTACACGGCCAACAGGTTAAATACTACACGGTCAACAGGTACGGTTAAATACTACACGGTCAACAGGTTAAATACTACACGGTCAACAGGTTAAATACTACACGGTCAACAGGTTAAATACCACACGGTCAGCAGGTTAAATACTACACGGTCAGCAGGTTAAATACTACACGGTCAACAGGTTAAATACTACACGGTCAACAGGTTAAATACTACACGGTCAGCAGGTTAAATACTACACGGTCAGCAGGTTAAATACTACACGGTCAACAGGTTAAATACTACACGGTCAACAGGTTAAATACTACACGGTCAACAGGTTAAATACTACACGGTCAACAGGTTAAATACTACACGGTCAACAGGTTAAATACGACACGGTCAACAGGTTAAATACTACACGGTCAACAGGTTAAATACGACACGGTCAACAGGTTAAATACTACACGGTCAACAGGTTAAATACTACACGGTCAACAGGTTAAATACTACACGGTCAACAGGTTAAATACTACATGGTCAACAGGTTAAATACGACACGGTCAGCAGGTTAAATACGACACGGTCAACAGGTTAAATACGACACGGTCAGCAGGTTAAATACTACACGGTCAGCAGGATAAATACCACACGGTCAACAGGTTAAATACTACACGGTCAACAGGTTAAATACTACACGGTCAACAGGTTAAATACTACACAGTCAACAGGTTAAATACTACACGGTCAACAGGTTAAATACTACACGGTCAGCAGTACAGGAAAACTAAAAGCCCAAAGGAGACCAAAGGAATTTCCAGTGTTAATCCATCCCTGAGACCAGGGAGGTGGTAACTCACATGTCTAAAGTTTAGTAATGATGTTCGGTACAGTGGAACTTTTAGTAAAATGTTTTTCTAAATGAAAACATAGCATTGTATCAACGTACGTGACATAAACAAACAGAACTTACTTCGGCACGGGGGAATAAGAGAAATGTGTATGCTTCAGTGCATTTACTGTTTATCGAAATTCGAGATGGATCACCAACAAAATCAGATGTAGAGCTTAGAAATGTAGAAATCTGATCGATTGCCAGTCCACGATAGTGTCAGGTTTCCTTACTTTGGCCCAGGCCGGATTTCTCATCTGAATGAACTCAGTTAGCTCTGAACAAAATCAAGAGGCAGATCTATCTTTGACTCTGAATTGTTTAAAAGGGGCGTGTTTACCTGCCAAAGGATTAAATATGGAGGAGAACATTTCTAGAGCTCAGGGTCACGGGGATACAGTGGCTAAAACACAGTAAAAATGGATGAGGAGACAACCTTTTAAAATGTATCTTCTTAATTAGACTGGGATGACTATTTTGCTGATTCGTATCTCTATTACAAACTATGGGACAAGGTTCAATAAGATCATATGCAAATTCTCCACTATAAATAATAATTTACCGCAATGTCTTCATCAGAGACAAATCGTTTAACCATGTTTCCTAGAGAGAACCAGAATGTCAGGACACGAGTCCTGAACCCAAACGCACGTTTAGGTGCAATAGCCCAAGTCACTTCGGAGATTTAAAGTCATAAGGGGTATTCAGCTCATTCAATTAAGAAACTTAATCATCTGCCAGCTATTTGTTGAGTTAGGTGAGACTTTGCCAAGGCCCCTGGCCAACCACGTGAGAGCAGAGCAGACCGAGCATTTCACAGACCTCCCTCAAGTTGCTGGATAAAGGGTGCTGGAGGGCAGGAACTGGGAGAGCAATATTGACAGAGCAGTCACTGATCATCACTTAAAATAGTATATATATATATATTTTTAAATCCATCTCAGGTCCCATCTAGTCAGTGAGATTTGAACAGGGATGACGAGGTGCTGAAATCCCCTGGGATTACAGTTTCTGCAGGAGGGATTATATGGATTGAATGGTATTTGGAAAGGACGTCTGATGCCTTTTCCAGTGCTTTCTTCTGATCCTGTCTCTCCTTACTGGGAGTCTGTTTCTCTCTGTGTGTGTGTGTGTGTGTGTGTGTGTGTGTGTGTGTGTGTGTGTGTGTGTGTGTGTGTGTGTGTGTGTGTGTGTGTGTGTGTGTGTGTGTGTGTGTGTGTGTGTGTGTGTGTGTGTGTGTGTGTGTCTGTGTGTGTGTCTGTGTCTGTGTCTGTGTGTGTCTGTGCGTTTCCGGTGCTTACTCTGTCTCTCTGTCTGTTGTTTGAGGGAGCAGTCTCTATGACTGTGTTAAATTAAAGGGAGGATTCTTTAACTGTGTCTGTTGTTGTTTCAGGGGAGAGGTCTGTGAACGTGTCTGTTGTTGTTTCAGGGAGTGGTCTGTGAACGTGTCTGTTGTTGTTTCAGGGAGAGGTCTGTGAACGTGTCTGTTGTTGTTTCAGGGAGAGGTCTGTGAACGTGTCTGTTGTTGTTTCAGGGAGAGGTCTGTGAACGTGTCTGTTGTTGTTTCAGGGAGTGGTCTGTGAACGTGTCTGTTGTTGTTTCAGGGAGAGGTCTGTGAACGTGTCTGTTGCTGTTTCAGGGAGAGGTCTGTGAACGTGTCTGTTGTTGTTTCAGGGAGAGGTCTGTGAACGTGTCTGTTGTTGTTTCAGGGAGAGGTCTGTGAACGTGTCTGTTGCTGTTTCAGGGAGAGGTCTGTGAACGTGTCTGTTGTTGTTTCAGGGAGAGGTCTGTGAACGTGTCTGTTGCTGTTTCAGGGAGAGGTCTGTGAACGTGTCTGTTGTTGTTTCAGGGAGAGGTCTGTGAACGTGTCTGTTGTTGTTTCAGGGAGAGGTCTGTGAACGTGTCGGAGCCAGAGACCCTCCAGATGACTGTCAGTAACCTGAAGCCAGAGGAGACCTACTCCTTCAGAGTGGTGGCCTACAACGACAACGGCCCTGGGGAGAGATCCGAGACACTCAAACTCACCACGCAGCCTGAGTGTAAGCCTAGTTGAGCCCTGCTCAGTATTCTCACCCGGAGCAGAAATACAGCCTCGTCCCACATAGGCTCCAAGTATAAGTCATACTGTCAAAACTTCACATAGCCAGAGCATTGCCCAGTTCATCGTCAAAACACAAACCAAATCAAATTGTATTGGTCACATACACATATTTAACAGATGTTATTTGTCACATACACATATTTGTCAGATGTTATTGTGGGTGTAGTGAAATGCTTGTGTTCCTTAGCACCAACAGTGCAGTAGTATCTAACAATTCACAACAATGCACACAAATCTAAAAGTTAAATAATGGAATTAATAAATATATAAATATTAGGATAAGCAATGTCGTAGTCGGGAGTATAAATGTATATATACACTATCCGTTAAAAGTTTGGACACACCGACTCATTCCAGGGTTTTTCTTTATTTTTACTATTTTCTACATTGTAAAATAATAGTGAAGACATTAAAACTATTAAATAACACATATGGAATCATGTAGTAACCAAAAAAGTGTTAAACAAATAAAAATACATTTTAGATTTGAGATTCTTCAAATAGCCACCCTTTGCCTTGATGACAGCTTTTTGCGCACACTTGGCATTCTCTCAACCAGCTTCACCTGGAATGCCACCTGGCTGCTTTTCCTTCACTCTGCGGTCTGACTCAGATCAAACCATCTCAATTGGGTTGAGGTAGTGGGATTGTGGAGGTTTCACAACTAATTCATACAGGACAAAACCCAACCAGAGGTGAAGGTGAAGGACCCACCGCTCCGACAACACCAGTAATGACCTGGTTTTCCAATGCAGGAGGTGAACACCAAGTAATCTGTGCAGTTTCACTGCAGCTCAATCCCCCCGCTCTACCAGTATAAAGTTTTGCGCCTATTCCATCGAGACCGTTTTGGTTGTTTTGCTCTCTTACGACACCCACATGCTTTACGACGGTCATCTGAACCTACTGTCTTGGACGTCCACATTTTTTTAAAGAGGTCTTCTCACAAAACCGACTGTCCAGACCGAACCGTTGGAGCTACAAACCAATATCTACAGAGCATACTTTAGCGAACATTCGTTCGTTCGGTTGTTTTGCTCGACGAGGCACAAAAGCTTCATGGGAGTCGTCTGAAGGTAACCCAGTACCGGGCTGAAGGTAACCCAGTACCGGGCTGAAGGTAACCCAGTACCGAGCTGTAAAAACGGGACCAAACAATGGGTCAAACATTATATCTGGGATTCTTGAGGTCAATTTGCAGTCTACAAATGATTTGTAATTATGTTCCGTCCCTCCGTCTCCCCCCGCCCCCTCGTCCCCCGCCCCCCTGTCCCCCCCGGCCATCCGCTCAAGCAAAAATGGCGGCTGAAACTAGTTGATGATCCCTGGTCTAGACCTGCAGGGTAGAAGGGAGAGCACGGTAACATGACATTCCTCATCTGCTGCTCCAAATACAGTGTCACACTAGTACACCAGTAGTCTCACACACACACACACACACAGCTACACACACACCGCAATGTACCAGTACACTCTCACAAAATAATCTCTATCTTTACTCCATGATTCTGAGCAGAGATCAGCTATAGATTACTCTATATGAGGAGAAGAGTAAAACCCTGCCGAACCAAAGACGGATTTGCCAGCGGATTTGGGGTGTTTTTAGGGCACATGGAGTGTAATTTAATTCTTTCACTCTCTTTCTTTGTCCCTTGTCTATCCCACTTTCTTTTTGTTTCTTTCTCTGCCCGGTCTGAAGCAGCAGTATACAAGGTGGTATTACAGCGCGTGGAAGCTGATTCCCAATCTCCCCTGATCCTTCCTTAGCTCTCCTCTCACTGGGGCCTCATCTATCCAGCCTGCCAGATTACATTGTTCTATAAGACCTTGTGGAGGTGGAAAACATACCATTAAAATATCTGCAGCTCCTCTTTTTAAATCGCGCTTTCCTATTGAACCCATTTAATATGGCACGAACACCTTTAAAGGTCCCCAACTGAAGACAACTGAAGCTGTTTTTTTTTAAATTATTAGCATTATCTCAATATCAAATTGTTTCTGGGTAATCATTAAAGACCCAGTGCAGTCAAAAACGTTGATTCACCTGTGTTTTATATATATTTAAACGCCATGACTCTGGAATAATACTGGGATATTCTGAAAATTATGTTAATGCCTTTTAACTGTAAAAACTGTTTGAATTAGTTAATTGACCAATAAGGAAGAGAGTTCCATACCTCACTACCAATAATAGTACATGTCCCCCCACTCAGACCACTCCCAGACAGTCCTAGAGGAATTATTGCTTGAAAAATTGTTCTTTGTTATTAAGAAGCTGTTTTTGTTTATTTTTGACCATTTTAATTGAAAACAATCACAGTGAAGGTACTTAATTGCTACCCAGATATGATTTGATTTTGAGATCAAAATGGCTGCATTGGACCTTTAAGTAACTTAATGTCATTGTTTTCAGTTTAAATAGTCAAAAATAAACAGGAAATAGCTTTGGGTGTGTGTGTGTGTGTGTGTGTGTGTGTGTGTGTGTGTGTGTGTGTGTGTGTTTCTGATCCGTTCATGTGTTCCTGTCCCAGCAGTGCATGTCCCCGGGCCAGTGGAGAACCTCCAGGTAGAGTCCATCTCTCCCACCTCCATCCAGGCCTCCTGGGACGTCCCGACCTACGCCAACGGGCCCCTGCTGGGGTACAGACTGCTCTGGACCGAGACACCCTCTGGGAAGGAACAGGTACATGGCTCTCATGGTCCAATCAACATCAGCCCACCTGACACAGCGGACCCACACATATATAATCACATGAATAGACAGTCTATACCCATATATATAATCATATGAATAGACAGTATATAGCCATATACATGAATAGACAGTATATAGCCATATATATAATCATATAAATTAACAGTCTATAGCCATATACATGAATAGACAGTCTATACCCATATATATAATCATATGAATAGACAGTATATAGCCATATACATGAATAGACAGTATATAGCCATATATATAATCATATAAATTAACAGTCTATAGCCATATACATGAATAGACAGTCTATACCCATATATATAATCATATGAATTAACAGTCTATAGCCATATATACAATCATATGAATTAACAGTCTATAGCCATATATACAATCATATGAATTAACAGTCTATAGCCATATATACAATCATATGAATTAACAGTCTATAGCCATATATACAATTATATGAATTAACAGTCTATAGCCATATATACAATCATATGAATTAACAGTCTATAGCCATATATACAATTATATGAATTAACAGTCTATAGCCATATGCATGAATAGACAGTCTATACCCATATATATAATCATATTAATTAACAGTCTATAGCCATATGCATGAATAGACAGTCTATAGCCATATATACAATCATATGAATTAACAGTCTATAGCCATATATATAACCATATGAATTAACAGTCTACACCCATATATATAACCATATGAATTAACAGTCTATAGCCATATATATAACCATATGAATTAACAGTCTATAGCCATATGCATGAATAGACAGTCTATAGCCATATATACAATCATATGAATTAACAGTCTATAGCCATATATATAACCATATGAATTAACAGTCTACACCCATATATATAACCATATGAATTAACAGTCTATAGCCATATATATAATCATATGAATTAACAGTCTATAGCCATATATACAATCATATGAATTAACAGTCTATAGCCATATATACAATCATATGAATTAACAGGCTATAGCCATATACATGAATAGACAGTCTATAGCCATATACATGAATAGACAGTCTATAGCCATATATATAATCATATTAATTAACAGTCTATAGCCATATACATGAATAGACAGTCTATAGCCATATACATGAATAGACAGTCTATAGCCATATATATAATCATATGAATTAACAGTCTATAGCCATATATACAATCATATGAATTAACAGTCTATAGCCATATACATGAATAGACAGTCTATACCCATATATATAATCATATGAATTAACAGTCTATAGCCATATACATGAATAGACAGTCTATAGCCATATATATATAATCATATAAATTAACAGTCTATAGCCATATACATGAATAGACAGTCTATAGCCATATATACAATCATATAAATTAACAGTCTATAGCCATATACATGAATAGACAGTCTATAGCCATATATATAATCATATGAATTAACAGTCTATAGCCATATACATGAATAGACAGTCTATAGCCATATATATAATCATATAAATTAACAGTCTATAGACATATACATGAATAGACAGTCTATAGCCATATATACAATCATATAAATTAACAGTCTATAGCCATATACATGAATAGACAGTCTATAGCCATATACATGAATAGACAGTCTATAGCCATATACATAAATTAACAGTCTACAGCCATATATATAACCATATGAATGAACAGTCTACAGCCATATATATAACCATATGAATGAACAGTCTACAGCCATATATATAACCATATGAATTAACAGTCTACAGCCATATATATAACCATATGAATGAACAGTCTACAGCCATATATATAACCATATGAATGAACAGTCTACAGCCATATATATAACCATATGAATTAACAGTCTACAGCCATATATATAACCATATGAATTAACAGTCTACAGCCATATACATGAATAGACAGTCTATACCCATATATATAATCATATGAATTAACAGTCTACAGCCATATATATAACCATATGAATGAACAGTCTACAGCCATATATATAACCATATGAATGAACAGTCTACAGCTCTGGGTCACATTCGTTTTCTGAAAACAGTCATTAGCAGCTTGAATTGAATCTCAAAAGGGTTAGGGTTATATACAGTATAACTATAATCTCAGTAGGGTTACGGTTAGGGTTATATACAGTATAACTATAATCTCAATAGGGTTAGAGTTATATACAGTATAACTATAATCTCGTTAGGGTTAGCGTTATATAGAGTATAACTACAATCTCAGTAGGGTTAGGGTTATATACAGTATAACTATAATCTCAATAGGGTTAGGGTTATATACAGTATAACTATAATCTCAGTAGGGTTAGGGTTAGGGTTATATACAGTATAACTATAATCTCAATAGGGTTAGGGTTATATACAGTATAACTATAATCTCGTTAGGGTTAGGGTTATATACAGTATAACTACAATCTCAGTAGGGTTAGGGTTATATACAGTATAACTATAATCTCAATAGGGTTAGGGTTAGGGTTATATACAGTATAACTATAATCTCAATAGGGTTAGGGTTATATACAGTATAACTATAATCTCAATAGGGTTAGGGTTATATACAGTATAACTATAATCTCAGTAGGGTTAGGGTTATATACAGTATAACTATAATCTCAATAGGGTTAGGGTTATATACAGTATAACTATAATCTCAGTAGGGTTAGGGTTATATACAGTATAACTATAATCTCAATAGGGTTAGGGTTATACAAAGTATAACTATAATCTCAGTAGGGTTAGGGTTAGGGTTATATACAGTATAACTATAATCTCAATAGGGTTAGGGTTATATACAGTATAACTATAATCTCAATAGGGTTAGGGTTATATACAGTATAACTATAATCTCAGTAGGGTTAGGGTTATATACAGTATAACTATAATCTCAATAGGGTTAGGGTTATACAAAGTATAACTATAATCTCAGTAGGGTTAGGGTTAGGGTTATATACAGTATAACTATAATCTCAATAGGGTTAGGGTTATATACAGTATAACTATAATCTCAATAGGGTTAGGGTTATATACAGTATAACTATAATCTCAATAGGGTTAGGGTTATATACAGTATAACTATAATCTCAATAGGGTTAGGGTTAGGGTTATATACAGTATAACTATAATCTCAATAGGGTTAGGGTTAGGGTTATATACAGTATAACTATAATCTCAATAGGGTTAGGGTTAGGGTTATATACAGTATAACTATAATCTCAATAGGGTTAGGGTTAGGGTTATATACAGTATAACTATAATCTCAATAGGGTTAGGGTTATATACAGTATAACTACAATCTCAGTAGGGTTAGGGTTAGGGTTATATACAGTATAACTATAATCTCAATAGGGTTAGGGTTAGGGTTATATACAGTATAACTATAATCTCAATAGGGTTAGGGTTATATACAGTATAACTATAATCTCAATAGGGTTAGGGTTATATACAGTATAACTATAATCTCAGTAGGGTTAGGGTTATATACAGTATAACTACAATCTCAGTAGGGTTAGGGTTATATACAGTATAACTATAATCTCAGTAGGGTTAGGGTTATATACAGTATAACTATAATCTCAATAGGGTTAGGGTTATATACAGTATAAATATAATCTCAATAGGGTTAGGGTTATATACAGTATAACTATAATCTCAATAGGGTTAGGGTTAGGGTTATATACAGTATAACTATAATCTCAATAGGGTTAGGGTTATACAAAGTATAACTATAATCTCAGTAGGGTTAGGGTTAGGGTTATATACAGTATAACTATAATCTCAATAGGGTTAGGGTTATATACAGTATAACTATAATCTCAATAGGGTTAGGGTTATATACAGTATAACTATAATCTCAGTAGGGTTAGGGTTAGGGTTATATACAGTATAACTATAATCTCAATAGGGTTAGGTTTATATACAGTATAACTATAATCTCAATAGGGTTAGGGTTATATACAGTATAACTATAATCTCAATAGGTTTAGGGTTATACAAAGTATAACTATAATCTCAGTAGGGTTAGGGTTATATACAGTATAACTATAATCTCAATAGGGTTAGGGTTATATACAGTATAACTATAATCTCAGTAGGGTTAGGGTTATATACAGTATAACTATAATCTCAATAGGGTTAGGGTTATATACAGTAGAACTACAATCTCAATAGGGTTAGGGTTATATACAGTATAACTATAATCTCAATAGGGTTAGGGTTATATACAGTATAACTATAATCTCAGTAGGGTTAGGGTTATATACAGTATAACTATAATCTCAATAGGGTTAGGGTTATACAAAGTATAACTATAATCTCAGTAGGGTTAGGGTTATATACAGTATAACTATAATCTCAATAGGGTTAGGGTTATACAAAGTATAACTATAATCTCAGTAGGGTTAGGGTTATATACAGTATAACTATAATCTCAGTAGGGTTAGGGTTATATACAGTATAACTATAATCTCAGTAGGGTTAGGGTTATATACAGTATAACTATAATCTCAGTAGGGTTAGGGTTATATACAGTATAACTATAATCTCAGTAGGGTTAGGGTTAGGGTTATATACAGTATAACTATAATCTCAATAGGGTTAGGGTTATATACAGTATAACTATAATCTCGTTAGGGTTAGGGTTATATACAGTATAACTATAATCTCAATAGGGTTAGGGTTATACAAAGTATAACTATAATCTCAGTAGGGTTAGGGTTAGGGTTATATACAGTATAACTATAATCTCAATAGGGTTAGGGTTATATACAGTATAACTATAATCTCAATAGGGTTAGGGTTATACAAAGTATAACTATAATCTCAATAGGGTTAGGGTTATACAAAGTATAACTATAATCTCAGTAGGGTTAGGGTTATATACAGTATAACTATAATCTCAGTAGGGTTAGGGTTATATACAGTATAACTATAATCTCAGTAGGGTTAGGGTTATATACAGTATAACTATAATCTCAGTAGGGTTAGGGTTATATACAGTATAACTATAATCTCAGTAGGGTTAGGGTTAGGGTTATATACAGTATAACTATAATCTCAATAGGGTTAGGGTTATATACAGTATAACTATAATCTCGTTAGGGTTAGGGTTATATACAGTATAACTATAATCTCAATAGGGTTAGGGTTATACAAAGTATAACTATAATCTCAGTAGGGTTAGGGTTAGGGTTATATACAGTATAACTATAATCTCAATAGGGTTAGGGTTATATACAGTATAACTATAATCTCAATAGGGTTAGGGTTATACAAAGTATAACTATAATCTCAGTAGGGTTAGGGTTATATACAGTATAACTATAATCTCAATAGGGTTAGGGTTATATACAGTATAACTATAATCTCAATAGGGTTAGGGTTAGGGTTATATACAGTATAACTATAATCTCAATAGGGTTAGGGTTATATACAGTATAACTATAATCTCAATAGGGTTAGGGTTAGGGTTATATACAGTATAACTATAATCTCAATAGGGTTAGGGTTATATACAGTATAACTATAATCTCAATAGGGTTAGGGTTATATACAGTATAACTATAATCTCAATAGGGTTAGGGTTATATACAGTATAACTATAATCTCAATAGGGTTAGGGTTATATACAGTATAACTATAATCTCAGTAGGGTTAGGGTTATATACAGTATAACTATAATCTCAATAGGGTTAGGGTTATATACAGTATAACTATAATCTCAATAGGGTTAGGGTTAGGGTTATATACAGTATAACTATAATCTCAATAGGGTTAGGGTTAGGGTTATATACAGTATAACTATAATCTCAGTAGGGTTAGGGTTAGGGTTATATACAGTATAACTATAATCTCAATAGGGTTAGGGTTATATACAGTATAACTATAATCTCAATAGGGTTAGGGTTATATACAGTATAACTATAATCTCAGTAGGGTTAGGGTTAGGGTTATATACAGTATAACTATAATCTCAATAGGGTTAGGGTTATATACAGTATAACTATAATCTCAGTAGGGTTAGGGTTATATACAGTATAACTATAATCTCAGTAGGGTTAGGGTTATATACAGTATAACTACAATCTCAATAGGGTTAGGGTTATATACAGTATAACTACAATCTCAGTAGGGTTAGGGTTATATACAGTATAACTATAATCTCAATAGGGTTAGGGTTAGGGTTATATACAGTATAACTATAATCTCAATAGGGTTAGGGTTATATACAGTATAACTACAATCTCAATAGGGTTAGGGTTATATACAGTATAACTATAATCTCAATAGGGTTAGGGTTATATACAGTATAACTACAATCTCAGTAGGGTTAGGGTTATACAAAGTATAACTATAATCTCAGTAGGGTTAGGGTTATATACAGTATAACTATAGTCTCAATAGGGTTAGGGTTATACAAAGTATAACTATAATCTCAGTAGGGTTAGGGTTATATACAGTATAACTATAATCTCGTTAGGGTTAGGGTTATATACAGTATAACTATAATCTCAATAGGGTTAGGGTTATACAAAGTATAACTATAATCTCAGTAGGGTTAGGGTTAGGGTTATATACAGTATAACTATAATCTCAATAGGGTTAGGGTTATACAAAGTATAACTATAATTTCAGTAGGGTTAGGGTTATATACAGTATAACTATAATCTCAATAGGGTTAGGGTTATACAAAGTATAAATATAATCTCAATAGGGTTAGGGTTATATACAGTATAACTATAATCTCAATAGGGTTAGGGTTAGGGTTATATACAGTATAACTATAATCTCAATAGGGTTAGGGTTATACAAAGTATAACTATAATCTCAGTAGGGTTAGGGTTAGGGTTATATACAGTATAACTATAATCTCAATAGGGTTAGGGTTATATACAGTATAACTATAATCTCAATAGGGTTAGGGTTATACAAAGTATAACTATAATCTCAGTAGGGTTAGGGTTAGGGTTATATACAGTATAACTATAATCTCAATAGGGTTAGGGTTATATACAGTATAACTATAATCTCAATAGGGTTAGGGTTATATACAGTATAACTATAATCTCAGTAGGGTTAGGGTTATATACAGTATAACTATAATCTCAATAGGGTTAGGGTTATATACAGTATAACTATAATCTCAATAGGGTTAGGGTTATATACAGTATAACTATAATCTCAATAGGGTTAGGGTTATACAAAGTATAACTATAATCTCAGTAGGGTTAGGGTTAGGGTTATATACAGTATAACTATAATCTCAATAGGGTTAGGGTTATATACAGTATAACTATAATCTCAATAGGGTTAGGGTTATATACAGTATAACTATAATCTCAATAGGGTTAGGGTTAGGGTTATATACAGTATAACTATAATCTCAATAGGGTTAGGGTTATATACAGTATAACTATAATCTCAATAGGGTTAGGGTTATATACAGTATAACTATAATCTCAATAGGGTTAGGGTTATATACAGTATAAATATAATCTCAATAGGGTTAGGGTTATACAAAGTATAACTATAATCTCAGTAGGGTTACGGTTAGGGTTATATACAGTATAACTATAATCTCAATAGGGTTATGGTTATATACAGTATAACTATAATCTCAGTAGGGTTAGGGTTATACAAAGTATAACTATAATCTCAGTAGGGTTAGGGTTAGGGTTATATACAGTATAACTATAATCTCAATAGGGTTAGGGTTATATACAGTATAACTATAATCTCAGTAGGGTTAGGGTTAGGGTTATATACAGTATAACTATAATCTCAATAGGGTTAGGGTTATATACAGTATAACTACAATCTCAATAGGGTTAGGGTTATATACAGTATAACTATAATCTCAATAGGGTTAGGGTTATATACAGTATAACTATAATCTCAGTAGGGTTAGGGTTATATACAGTATAACTATAATCTCAGTAGGGTTAGGGTTATATACAGTATAACTATAGTCTCAATAGGGTTAGGGTTATATACAGTATAACTACAATCTCAATAGGGTTAGGGTTATATACAGTATAACTATAATCTCAGTAGGGTTAGGGTTATATACAGTATAACTATAATCTCAGTAGGGTTAGGGTTAGGGTTATATACAGTATAACTATAATCTCAATAGGGTTAGGGTTATATACAGTATAACTATAATCTCAATAGGGTTAGGGTTATATACAGTATAACTACAATCTCAGTAGGGTTAGGGTTATATACAGTATAACTATAATCTCAATAGGGTTAGGGTTATATACAGTATAACTATAATCTCAATAGGGTTAGGGTTATACAAAGTATAACTATAATCTCAGTAGGGTTAGGGTTATATACAGTATAACTATAATCTCAGTAGGGTTAGGGTTAGGGTTATATACAGTATAACTATAATCTCAATAGGGTTAGGGTTATATACAGTATAACTATAATCTCAATAGGGTTAGGGTTATATACAGTATAACTATAATCTCGTTAGGGTTAGGGTTATATACAGTATAACTATAATCTCAATAGGGTTAGGGTTATACAAAGTATAACTATAATCTCAGTAGGGTTAGGGTTATATACAGTATAACTATAATCTCAATAGGGTTAGGGTTATATACAGTATAAATATAATCTCAATAGGGTTAGGGTTATATACAGTATAACTATAATCTCAATAGGGTTAGGGTTAGGGTTATATACAGTATAACTATAATCTCAATAGGGTTAGGGTTATACAAAGTATAACTATAATCTCAGTAGGGTTAGGGTTAGGGTTATATACAGTATAACTATAATCTCAATAGGGTTAGGGTTATATACAGTATAACTATAATCTCAATAGGGTTAGGGTTATATACAGTATAACTATAATCTCAGTAGGGTTAGGGTTATATACAGTATAACTATAATCTCAATAGGGTTAGGGTTATATACAGTATAACTATAATCTCAATAGGGTTAGGGTTATATACAGTATAACTATAATCTCAATAGTGTTAGGGTTATACAAAGTATAACTATAATCTCAGTAGGGTTAGGGTTAGGGTTATATACAGTATAACTATAATCTCAATAGGGTTAGGGTTATATACAGTATAACTATAATCTCAATAGGGTTAGGGTTATATACAGTATAACTATAATCTCAGTAGGGTTAGGGTTATATACAGTATAACTACAATCTCAATAGGGTTAGGGTTATATACAGTATAACTATAATCTCAATAGGGTTAGGGTTATATACAGTATAACTATAATCTCAATAGGGTTAGGGTTATATACAGTATAACTATAATCTCAATAGGGTTAGGGTTATATACAGTATAACTATAATGTCAATAGGGTTAGGGTTATATACAGTATAACTATAATCTCAGTAGGGTTAGGGTTATATACAGTATAACTATAATCTCAATAGGGTTAGGGTTATATACAGTATAACTATAATCTCAGTAGGTGATAAAAAAATAACAGACGTTTTGTGGGTTTTGGTGAGAGATGGGATTGGTGTGTTGCCTGTGAGTCTACCAAAATAGATCTACATTTCCTGTGTGCTGACGACACACACACACACACACACACACACACACACAGATCTGATGTTCGATGTGCTGAATGAACATTGGACTATGTTGAACTTTTTTTGTGGGATAATCATCATCATCATCATCATCACCATCATCATCATCATCATCATCATCAACATCATCATCACCATCATCATCATCACCATCATCACCATCATCAACATCATCATCACCATCATCATCATCACCATCATCACCATCATCACCATCGCCATCATCATCACCATCATCAACACCATCATCACCATCATCGCCATCATCATCATCATCATCATCATCATCATCATCACCATCATCACCACCACCATCATCATCACCATCATCACCATCATCACCATCAGCACCATCATCATCATCATCATCATCATCATCATCATCATCATCATCATCATCATCACCATCATCACCACCACCATCATCATTATCATCAACATCATCAGCATCATCATCAGCATCATCATCAGCATCATCATTATCATCAGCATCATCATTTGAGTAGAGAAGCCACTGTCCCTGACAATTGAAGCTGATAGCAAAGTGAACATGTGGTCCAGTTGTATAACACCCCTGTGTCAGCATCATCATCATCACCACCATCCTCATCATCATCAGCATCATCATCAACCCCTGTGGGATGTTCTCAGATCCATCCCGTGATGCTATTATGCCTGTCTCTTCCTTTTGGCATATCAATGAATTCCCTCACTTCGTCGTGTACATGGCTTTATGGTAAGAAAACACACATTCCAACAAAGTGGACATTTCAAAGTCAGCCAGCGTATAGAGGAAAACAAAGACCTTTTATCCTGCCTTGCTCTCTGAACAGCTGCTTAGAGGTTGATGTATACCTAACCATTTGGGTCCACTTCTGTTGTGCCAACAGCAAATGAAAGATGTTTATCATACTCTATTTGTTTAGCTGTATAGAATTCTAGTTCATGTCTTCCTGGAAAGCACTATGCAAACACACACACACACACACACACACACACACACACACACACACACACAACACTTGCAGTGTAGAAACCACAGGAGCATCTAGTCTCAGGGTGATGTAGAGAAGAGCAACAGCGTGTTGTATCGCTCTCTCGCTCTCTCTCTCTCGCTCTCTCTCTCTCCCTCTTTCCCTCTCTCTCTGTCTCTCTCTCTCTGTCTCTCTCTCTCTGTCTCTCTCTCTCTGTCTCTCCCTCTCTCTCTCCCTCCCTCTCTCTCTTTCCCTCTCTCTCTCTGTCTCTCTCTCTGTCTCTGTCTCTCTCTCTCTCTCTCTCTTTCTCTGTGTCTCTCCCTCTCTCCCTACCTCTCTCTCTTTCCCTCTCTCTCTCTGTCTCTCTCTCTCTGTCTCACTCTCTCTCTCTCTCAATTCAATTCAAGGGGCTTTATTGGCATGGGAAACATATGTTTACATTGTCAAAGCAAGTGAAATGGATGAATAAAAGTTAAATAAACATTAAATATTACACTCACAGAAGTTCCATAAGAATAAAGGCATTTCAAATGTCTTATTATGTCTATATACAGTGTCATAACGATGTGCAAAAAGTTAGTAAATCAACAGAAATATGGGTTGTATTTACAATGGTATTTTTTCTTCACTGGTTGACCTTTTCTTGTGGCAACAGGTCACACATCTTGCTGCTGTGATGGCACACTGTGGTATTTCACCCAGTAGATATGGGAGTTTATCAAAATTGGATTTGTTTTCAAATTCTTTGTGGATCTGTGTAACCTGAGGGAAATATGTGTCTCTAAAATGGTCATACATTGGACAGGAGGTTAGGAAGTGCAGCTCAGTTTCCACCTCATTTTGTGGGCAGTGAGCACATAGCCTGTCTTCTCTTGAGAGCTTTCATTAAGGATACCATCAACACCACAGACCACAGGTTGGATCCAGTGGGTTCTGGTCGTCTTTAATAGTTGATTCTACGATCTGTATTTGATCATGTATATGTTTTTGCTGTTTGTTCTTTGTTATTGAGACAAAAATATTGGAGAAGTGGTTTACCCATACATCTCCGTTTTGGATAGATAACTCTTCACGTTGTTGTTTGTTTAGTGTTTTCCAATTTTCCCAGAAGTGGTTAGATGCTATGGATTCTTCAATTACATTGAGCTGATTTCTGATGTGCTGTTCCTTCTTTTTCCGTGGAGTATTCCTGTGTTGTTTTAGTGATTCACCATAGTAAGGGAATATACTTAGGTTTTCTGCATCGCTATGTTTTTGGTTGGACAGGTTTTGTAACGGCTGGTTGAAGAAGAGGACCAAGGTGCAGCGTGGTACATGTTCATGATTTTTAATACAACTGAACATTAGAACCAAAAAATTACAAAGCGGAACAAACTAAACAGTTCTGTCTGGTGCAAAACAGGAAACAGGAAACAACTACCCACAGACACAGGTGGGAAACGGCTAAGTCTGGTTCTCAATCAGAGATAGACAGCTGCCTCTGATTGTCAGAGACAACGATAGACAGCTGCCTCTGACTGAGAACCACACCCCGGCCAAACACAAAGAAATAGAAAACATAGAACACAAAAACATAGAAATGCCCAACCCAACTCACGCCCTGACCAAACCAAAATAGAGACATAAAAAGGATCTCTAAGGTCAGGGCGTGACAGGTTTCTACATTTCTTTCTTCGGTTTTTTGCATTCTTCATCAAACTATTTGTCTTGTTGTTCATTTTCTTAGGTCTGCTTGACATTTTTAGATTTGATAGGGAAGCTGAGAGGTCAAAAATACTGTTGAGATTTTCTACTGCCAAGTTTACACCTTCACTATTACAGTGGAACGTTTTGCCCAGGAAATTGTCTATAAAGGATTGAATTTGTTGTTGTTGTTGTTTGCCTAATTGTTTTTTTTCCAAACTGCATTCCTTCCATCTATAGCATTTCTTAATGTTACTCAGTTCCTTCGGCTTTGATGCCTCGTGATTGAGTATTGCTCTGTTCAAGTAGACTGTGATTTTGCTGTGGTCTGATAGGGGTGTCAGTGGGCTGACTGTGAACGCTCTGAGAGACTCTGGGTTGAGGTCAGTGATGAAGTAGTCTACAGTACTACTGCCAAGAGATGAGCTATAGGTGTACCTACCATAGGAGTCCCCTCGAAGCCTACCATTGACTATGTACATACCCAGCGTGCGACAGAGCTGCAGGAGTTGTGACCCGTTTTTGTTGCTTATGTTGTCATAGTTGTGCCTAGGGGGGCATATGGAGGAGGGAATGCTGTCACCTGCAGGCAGGTGTTTGTCCCCCTGTGTGCTGAGGGTGTCAGGTTCTTGTCCGGTTTTGGCATTTAGGTCGCCACAGACAAGTACATGTCCCTGGGCCTGGAAATGATTGATTTCCCCCTCCAGGATGGAGAAGCTGTCTTCATTAAAGCATGGGGATTATATTGGGGGATATAGGTATCACACAGGAGGACATTTTTCTCTGTTGAGATAATTTCCTTATTAATATCTAGCCAGATGTAAAATGTTCCTGTTTTGACTAATTTAATAGAGTGGGTTAGGTCTGCTCTATACCAAATTAGAATACCCCTTGAGTCCCTTCCCTGTTTCACACCTGGTAGTTTAGAGGATGGGACTACCAGCTCTTTGTAACCTAGAGGGCAACCAGTGGGTCCATCTCCTCTCTACCATGTTTCTTGTAGGATGACATGCTCTCTCTCTCGCTCTCTCTCTCTATGTCTCTCTGTCTCTCTCTCTCTCCCTCTCTCTCTCTCCATCTCTGTCTCTCTGTCTCTCTCTCTGTCTATCTCTCCCTCTCTCTCTCCCCATCTCTCTCCCTCTGTCTCTCCCTCTCTCTATCTCTCTCCCCGTCTCTCTCTCTCTCTCTCTCTCTATGTCTCTCTCTCTCTCTCTCGGGACAACATTAACAACAATAACAGAGTGTCAAAATAACCACACATTCAACAATAACAATAATCATACAGTAGAGTACATTTGCAGGTTGGGTGGTTTGTCAGACACTGTCCCTCATCTTATGGCAGGCAGCAACGTCGTGCGCTGCCATCCCACAGCTCTCTGCGTCCTCCCCCAACAGGACGGGTAGCCTGTCCCTCCCCCAACAGGACGGGTAGCCTGTCCTCCCCCAACAGGACGGGTAGCCTGTCCCTCCCCCAACAGGACGGGTAGCCTGTCCCTCCCCCAACAGGACGGGTAGCCTGTCCCTCCCCCAACAGGACGGGTAGCCTGTCCCTCCCCCAACAGGACGGGTAGCCTGTCCCTCCCCCAACAGGACGGGTAGCCTGTCCTCCCCCAACAGGACGGGTAGCCTGTCCCTCCCCCAACAGGACGGGTAGCCTACTCTGATTTTATATTTTTTACATTTTGTCAGGAAATGCAGCTCCTTCTCAGGTTCTGCTGTTGTGCAGTGGTTGCACAGCCTTTCCTCTACAGGGAGCCAGGTTCTGCTGTTGTGCAGTGGTTGCACAGCCTTTCCTCTACAGTGAGCCAGGTTCTGCTGTTGGGCAGTGGTTGCACAGCCTTTCCTCTACAGCAGGGGTGTCAAACTCAAATACCCATTGGGCCAAAATGTAAAACCTGAACAAAGTCACGGGCCAACATTGAACAAATTAACCTTTTAATATGGACCCAAATATGGACCCAAAATATGGAACAAGCAGCGCTTATTACCATACAATATATAATTTAATAGTGGAGACATGCAAAATCGAATTTCAAATGAAAAAACACATCAATGGCATTCATTTATTAAATAAATAAAATGTAAATACAAATTTAATGCCTCTTTTCTATTTGCAGCCTTCTGATTTAAATACCAAAATAAACTTTTTCCACTGGCTAATAATTTTACAAATAAAATTATAATAAATCAATCAACCATTCAAGCCCATGCCTTGTAGCAAGAAAAAGTGCATAAAGAAAACGTTAATTATTGCACACTGGTCTAATCTGCCCAAGCCAGATACCTGGCATCTCTTCTTGGATGCTAGTTCATCAATGTCTGGGCTCAAGCTCTGAGCTGAAGAAATCCTCAGTATCGAGCGAAGATGTTCATCAGTCAGACGTCTCCTGTGAGTTGTTTTGTTCATCTTCATCGAGGAGAAAAGTTGCTCGCATAGATAAGTGCTGCCGAACATGGAGAGCATCTGAGCAGCTTGGGTGAGGAGCTGAGGCATTGCCCCGATTCGATCCTTTATCTTCTGCTTCGGGTCGTTCAGATGGAACTGCTAGGCTGAAGGTGAGGCTGGCTCGGTTAGAAATGGAGCAAAAAGATAAAGAGAGACAGATGAATTTTGAACTTGAAATTAGGAAAATAGAAGCTGACAAGGAGGTGAGGATCCGACAACTGGAGCTAGTCTCTCGCTCCAGTGCGACTCTACAAGCTGCTCATCATCAAACCCACTTCGATGTGAGTAAAAACGTAGCTTTAGTCCCTCCATTCCGAGAGTCGGAAGTTGATTCTTATTTCTCTGCGTTTGAGGGTGTGGCCGCTGCGCTGCATTGGCCACTCGAGGTTTGGCCGCTCCTGTTACAATGTAAATTGTCTGGGAAAGCCCAGGAAGTAGTAGCTGCTCTCTCCCTGGAAGACAGTTTACACTACGATACAGTTAAAACTACCGTGTTGCGGGCTTATGAGTTGGTGCCTGAAGCTTTAGACAGCGCTTCAGGAACCACAAAAAAACATCTCACCGTACATTTGTTGAATTTGCTAGGGACAAAGAGTCTCTGTTTAGTCGCTGGTGTTCAGCCAGCAAAGCTAACACCTTTGCTGATATTAAGGAGTTGATGCTGTTGGAGGACTTTAAAGGCAACCTCCCAGATAGAATTGTAGTTCATTTAAATGAACAGAA
The DNA here is from genome assembly GCF_013265735.2 of Oncorhynchus mykiss. Classification (NCBI taxonomy): domain Eukaryota; kingdom Metazoa; phylum Chordata; class Actinopteri; order Salmoniformes; family Salmonidae; genus Oncorhynchus; species Oncorhynchus mykiss. The sequence goes on along the minus strand of NC_048569.1, from coordinate 4,015,275 downwards.
AGTGGTGACATTGGCCCAAGCAGCAGTGTTGGCAGATGAGTACGCTTTGACACACAAGACTGTCTTTGGTGCTCCGCGTTTTGAAGGCCAACAGATATTCTGCCTCCCACTTGTCCAGAAAGCTCCTGTTTTCTGCCTTTCTTTTCGCCATTTTTGGGAAGGGTTAGCTCGCTGACAGTTGTAGCGTCTATGTTGCTATGACTACTGTCACAGAGGAGAGAGCGTTTCTGGGTCCTGTCCTGATTGGCGCGCAAAAACAGCAGAGCATTATGGGATTCGTAGTATTAGTGGTGAATGCGCTGTATAATACCGGCGGGCCAGCTCTAGTAGTAATTTGGTATTGTCTCGCGGGCCAAATATAATTACCCCGCGGGCCAAATTTGGCCCACGGGCCAGAGTTTGACACCCATGCTCTACAGGGAGCCAGGTTCTGCTGTTGTGCAGTGGTTGTACAGCCTTTCCTCTACAGGGAGCCAGGTCCTGCTGTTGTGCAGTGGTTGCACAGCCTTTCCTCTACAGGGAGCCAGGTTCTGCTGTTGTGCAGTGGTTGCACAGCCTTTCCTCTACAGGGAGCCAGGTTCTGCTGTTGTGCAGTGGTTGCACAGCCTTTCCTCTACAGGGAGCCAGGTTCTGCTGTGGTGCAGTGGTTGCACAGCCTTTCCTCTACAGGGAGCCAGGTTCTGCTGTTGTGCAGTGATTGCACAGCCTTTCCTCTACAGGAAGCCAGGTTCTGCTGTTGTGCAGTGGTTACACAGCCTTTCCTCTACAGGGAGCCAGGTTCTGCTGTTGTGCAGTGGTTGCACAGCCTTTCCTCTACAGGGAGCCAGGTTCTGCTGTTGTGCAGTGGTTGCACAGCCTTTCCTCTACAGGAAGCCAGGTTCTGCTGTTGTGCAGTGGTTACACAGCCTTTCCTCTACAGGGAGCCAGGTTCTGCTGTGGTGCAGTGGTTACACAGCCTTTCCTCTACAGGGAGCCAGGTTCTGCTGTTGTGCAGTGGTTGCACAGCCTTTCCTCTACAGGGAGCCAGGTTTTCCTGTGTCTACCCTTCTCAATGGCAAGGCTGTGCTCACTGAGCCTGTACTTTGTCAAGGTTTATCTAAGGTAGCACAGATAGCACTACATGTACTCTGTTTGTGTTTGTGTTTCCCAATAAGCAATGTAGTTTTGTTTTGACTGTGTTGTAATTTGGTTTATTCTGATTGATTGGATGGTCTGGTCCTGAGGCTTCAGTGTGTTAGTAGAACAGGTTAGTGAACTCAGCCCCAGGACCAGCTGGATGAGGGGACTCTTTTCTTTGCTCTGCTCTTGGCATTACAGGGCTTGGTAATGATATGAGAGGGTCACTGTATTTTAGATGTTTCCAAAACTGAATTGCTCTTTTTTGAGTTTTTATTATTAGTGGATATTGGCCTAATTCTGCCCTGCATGCATTGTTTGTAGTTTTCCTCTGGACATGTAGGAGAATCTTACAGAACTCTGCATGCAGGGTTTCAATGGGGTGTTTGTCCCATTGGGTGAAATCTTGTTTTGCAAGTGGACCCCACATCTCGCTGCCATGAAGTGCATTTGGTTCAATTGACACATTAAATTAGTTTTAGTCAAATTTTAATAGGTATTTCAATTTGAATTAGCTTTTTAATGGTGTAGAATACCCTGCGTGCTTTCTCTCTCAGTTCATTCACTGCCTCATTAAGGTGTCCAGTTGAGCTTATTTTTAACCTCAGTAATTGTAGTGTGTGTAGTTCTCCATATATTTTGTACCAGTTGTGAACTTTAGTCTAATTCCCTGAGATCTGGATCTTCTCTGGAAAATCCTTATTTTAGTCTTTTTGGGGTTTACTGCCAGGGCCCAGGTCTGACAGTACTGCTCTAGCAGGTCCAGGCTCTGCTGTAGGCCATGTGCTGTGGGGGTTTACTGCCAGGGCCCAGGTCTGGCAGTACTGCTCTAGCAGGTCCAGGCTCTGCTGTAGGCCAGGTGCTGTGGGGGTTTACTGCCAGGGCCCAGGTCTGGCAGTACTGCTCTAGCAGGTCCAGGCTCTGCTGTAGGCCAGGTGCTGTGGGGGTTTACTGCCAGGGCCCAGGTCTGGCAGTACTGCTCTAGCAGGTCCAGGCTCTGCTGTAGGCCAGGTGCTGTGGGTGTTTACTGCCAGGGCCCAGGTCTGGCAGTACTGCTCTAGCAGGTCCAGGCTCTGCTGTAGGCCATGTGTTGTGGGTGTTTACTGCCAGGGCCCAGGTCTGGCAGTACTGCTGTAGCAGGTCCAGGCTCTGCTGTAGGCCATGTGTTGTGGGTGTTTACTGCCAGGGCCCAGGTCTGGCAGTACCGCTCTAGCAGGTCCAGGCTCTGCTGTAGGCCATGTGCTGTGGGGGTTTACTGCCAGGGCCCAGGTCTGTCACTACTGCTCTAGCAGGTCCAGGCTCTGCTGTAGGCCATGTGCTGTGGGTGACAGCAGGCATAGGTCATCTGCGAAGAGTAGGCATTTAACCTCTGAATTGTGGAGACTAACACCAGGGGCTGAGGACCTCTCTTTCCCTCTCTCTTTCTCGTTCTCTTTTTGCATGCTGGGAGTGTTTGGTGCATGCTGGGAGTGTTTGGTGCATGCTGGGAATTGATTGAGTGAGTTAGATCGCCTCTGTGTTTCCTTTCTTGGTAGTAGAATTAGGTCTATTGTATTTTTTTTGGAATTGCCCTGGATTTGGTTGGGATGTCGACCCACATGGGCACGCCGTCCCTGTCACGTCGGCACGGCTTCAGGTGTGTTACTGAAGCTACTGTCACGTCGGCACGGTTTAATAAAGCAGTGGTGTTATTTCGTAAAGAAGAGAGTCTGGTAGATGGGATGGTTGAGCATGGTGTACTTCTTATAGAAGAGTGTCTGGTAGATCGGATGGTTGAGCATGGTGTACTTCTTAAAGAAGAGTGTCTGGTAGATCGGATGGTTGAGCATGGTGTACTTCTTATAGAAGAGTGTCTGGTAGATCGGATGGTTGAGCATGGTGTACTTCTTAAAGAAGAGAGTCTGGTAGATGGGATGGTTGAGCATGGTGTACTTCTTAAAGAAGAGAGTCTGGTAGATGGGATGGTTGAGCATGGTGTACTTCTTAAAGAAGAGAGTCTGGTAGATGGGATGGTTGAGCATGGTGTACTTCTTAAAGAAGAGAGTCTGGTAGATCGGATGGTTGAGCATGGTGTACTTCTTAAAGAAGAGTGTGTGGTAGATGGGATGGTTGAGCATGGTGTACTTCTTAAAGAAGAGAGTCTGGTAGATGGGATGGTTGAGCATGGTGTACTTCTTAAAGAAGAGTGTGTGGTAGATGGGATGGTTGAGCATGGTGTACTTCTTATAGAAGAGAGTCTGGTAGATCGGATGGTTGAGCATGGTGTACTTCTTAAAGAAGAGTGTCTGGTAGATGGGATGGTTGAGCATGGTGTACTTCTTAAAGAAGAGTGTGTGGTAGATGGGATGGTTGAGCATGGTGTACTTCTTATAGAAGAGAGTCTGGTAGATGGGATGGTTGAGCATGGTGTACTTCTTAAAGAAGAGTGTCTGGTAGATCGGGTGGTTGAGCATGGTGTACTTCTTAAAGAAGAGAGTCTGGTAGATCGGATGGTTGAGCATGGTGTACTTCTTAAAGAAGAGTGTCTGGTAGATGGGATGGTTGAGCATGGTGTACTTCTTAAAGAAGAGTGTGTGGTAGATGGGATGGTTGAGCATGGTGTACTTCTTAAAGAAGAGAGTCTGGTAGATCGTATGGTTGGACATGGTGTACTTCTTCAAGAAGAGAGTCTGGTAGATCGGATGGTTGAGCATGGTGTACTTCTTAAAGAAGAGAGTCTGGTAGATCGGATGGTTGAGCATGGTGTACTTCTTAAAGAAGAGAGTCTGGTAGATCGGATGGTTGAACATGGTGTACTTCTTCAAGAAGAGTATCTGGTAGATGGGATGGTTGAGCATGGTGTACTTCTTAAAGAAGAGAGTCTGGTAGATGGGATGGTTGAGCATGGCGTACTTCTTAAAGAAGAGTGTCTGGTAGATCGGATGGTTGAGCATGCTGTACTTCTTAAAGAAGAGAGTCTGGTAGATGGGATGGTTGAGCATGGCGTACTTCTTCAAGAAGAGTGTCTGGTTGATCAGATGGTTGAGCATGGTGTACTTCTTATAGAAGAGTGTCTTGTAGATCGTATATGGTTGAGCATGGTGTACTTCTTATAGAAGAGTGTCTTGTAGATCGTATGGTTGAGCATGGTGTACTTCTTAAAGAAGAGAGTCTGGTAGATGGGATGGTTGAGCATGGTGTACTTCTTAAAGAAGAGTGTCTGGTAGATCGGATGGTTGAGCATGGCGTACTTCTTAAAGAAGAGTGTGTGGTAGATGGGATGGTTGAGCATGGTGTACTTCTTATAGAAGAGAGTCTGGTAGATGGGATGGTTGAACATGGTGTACTTCTTAAAGAAGAGTGTCTGGTAGATGGGATGGTTGAGCATGGTGTACTTCTTAAAGAAGAGTGTCTGGTTGATCGTATGGTTGAGCATGGTGTACTTCTTATAGAAGAGTGTCTGGTAGATCGTATGGTTGAGCATGGCGTACTTCTTAAAGAAGAGTGTCTGGTAGATCGTATGGTTGAGCATGGCGTACTTCTTATAGAAGGGTGTCTGGTAGATCGTATGGTTGAGCATGGCGTACTTCTTAGAGAAGAGTGTGTGGTAGATGGGATGGTTGAGCATGGTGTACTTCTTATAGAAGAGTGTCTGGTAGATGGGATGGTTGAGCATGGCGTACTTCTTAAAGAAGAGTGTCTGGTAGATCGTATGGTTGAGCATGGCATAGTTCTTAAAGAAGAGTGTCTGGTAGAACGGATGGTTGAGCATGGCGTACTTCTTAAAGAAGAGTGTCTGGTAGATCGGATGGTTGAGCATGGCGTACTTCTTAAAGAAGAGTGTCTGGTAGATCGGATGGTTGAGCATGGTGTACTTCTTAAAGAAGAGTGTCTGGTAGATGGGATGGTTGAGCATGGTGTACTTCTTAAAGAAGAGTGTCTGGTAGATCGGATGGTTGAGCATGGTGTACTTCTTAAAGGAATGTTTATTCAAGTTACGCCGCTTTTTTCTCCGTCAACAAGGGTAACGAATTCGAATGTCCCGCAGGTTTATTCCCAATGAGCTGTTGGAGCGCGAGTTATTGCTGTTTGGGAAGTTTTCAAGTACAATTCAGATTGTCCTGTTGGGTTGCAAACACCCGGCTCTGAAACAAGTTATGACGTTTCAAACACCCGGCTCTGAGGCTAATGAGGTTGACTTCTACAGGAGATACATAGTGATGAGGCTAATGAGGTTGACTTCTACAGGAGATACATAGTGATGAGGATAATGAGGTTGACTGGGGTATGTGGTGGGAGGGGCAGCATATACTCAGTCATGGTACTAATTTCCTCAGGCTTAGGGGTGACTGTGGTATCTACAACAGAGATTGTCAAGGGTCAGGTTTTATTGATCAAGGCGGATGTTATGTTTTCAAACAAACATTTGTACTTGTATTTATCCCTCTAATGAGGGTACAGAGCGTATTGCTGTGTTTGATCAACTAAAGGAAACCTTAAGACAGTGTGTCCAAGAGGGGTGTATGGTTTTAGGGGGGACTGGAACTGTACAGTGGATTTTACTGTTGACCACACTGCTAAGAACCTCACCTGCGATCAGCAATTTGTCTGTCTGGTCTATTAACTGAGTTTAAATTATTTATTTATTTAACCTTTTATTTAACTAGGCAAGTCAGTTAAGAACAAAATCGTATTTACATTGACGGCCTACCTGGGAACAGTGGGTTAACTGCCTTGTTCAGGGGCAGAACGACAGACCTGGGAACAGGACATCAAATCTATTGAATTGAAGTTGCTCACTCAGAACGACCCCGGACTAGTCATGAACTTACAGGACAAGAGACATGAACTGAGGTCATTTCTACATGAAAGAGTGACGGGTGTCTTGATTAGGTCTCGTTTTGCTTCCCTCAACGATATGGACGATCCTATCGCTGTTTTTTTAACCACTAGGACAGTGGACATTGCAATGCAAACAGACGGTATGCCTTCGTCTCCCTGGTGGGAAGGTGACCACGGAGGACGGTGAGATGCGCCAACATGCCGTGGATTTCTACTCTGTCCTCTATAAGGCGGAGGATTGTGATCCTCTGTGTACTGAACAGTTGTTACATGGACTTCCTCAATTGGGCCCTGAGCAGAGAGCTGCTTTTGGACTCTGACATTACTCTGCAGGAGCTGTCCACAGCAGTTATACAGCTCTCAACAGGCCGAGCCCCTGGCATCGATGGTTTACCATCTGAGTTTTATAACAGCACTTTTGGGGGTCTATTGGGGAGGATTTGTATGAAGTGGTGTGTGAATCTTTTCACGAGGGTTCTCTTCCTGTATCCTGTCAACGTGCGGTGCGTTCACTGTTGCCAAAAATGAGGGATTTGGCTCTTTAAATAAAACTGCCGTCCTGTTGCAATGCCTGTGTGCAGAATATAAAACTATATCTAAGTGTCTCTCAAACAGGTATATAGAATATCTGGGGCTGTTGGTCCACAAGGACCAGTTCTACTGTGTACCTGATCGCTCTATAGTTGATAACTTGTGTCTAATAAGAGATGTTTTAGACATTTGTAAACTGTCTGATGTAAATGTGGGTTTACTTTCTTTGGATCAGGAGAAGGCCTTTAACCGTGTGGACCACCAGTATGTATTCAAAACAATGAAAGCCTTTGGGTTTGGGGATGTTTGTTTGGTCTTGGATGAGTTTACTGTATGCTGGGGCCTCGTGTATGGTGAAGGTGGGGGGTGGTTTGAGTTGCACCATCCCCGTCCGAAGGGGTATTAGGCAGGGATGCCCAATATCAGGACAGTTATATTGGCAAATGAACCAATGGTTTGTTTTTTAAGAGCGAGGCTTACCGGTTTCTCTGTACCAGGAGTAATGAAGGGTCCCAAGATAGCACTGTCTGCGTATGCAGATGACGTGATAGTTTTTATTACAGGGGGGGAGGATGTTAAGGTTCTCAAACGCTTTAAAGGTGTATGAGGGGGCTTCCTCAGCTAGAGTCAACTGGGGAAAGACTGAACCTGTCAGCTTCAGATAGGGTCAACTCCACGGTTACCAGGGGTCTTCAGACAGGGTCCTCTCCACGGTTACCAGGAGGGCTTCAGACGGGGTCAACTCCACGGTTACCAGGAGGGCTTCAGACGGGGTCAACTCCACGTTTACCAGGAGGGCTTCAGACGGGGTCAACTCCACGTTTACCAGGAGGGCTTCAGATGGGGTCAACTTCACGGTTACCAGGGGGGCTTCAGATAGGGTCCACTCCACGGTTACCAGGAGGGCTTCAGATGGGGTCAACTCCACGGTTACCAGGAGGGCTTCAGATAGGGTCCTCTCCATGGTTACCAGGAGGGCTTCAGACGGGGTCAACTCCACGGTTACCAGGAGGGCTTCAGACGGGGTCAACTCCACGGTTACCAGGGGTCTTCAGATAGGGTCCTCTCCATGGTTACCAGGGGGGCTTCAGACGGGGTCAACTCCACGGTTACCAGGAGGGCTTCAGACGGGGTCAACTCCACGGTTACCAGGGGTCTTCAGATAGGGTCCTCTCCATGGTTACCAGGGGGGCTTCAGACGGGGTCAACTCCACGGTTACCAGGGGGGCTTCAGACGGGGTCAACTCCACGGTTATCAGGGGTCTTCAGATAGGGTCCTCTCCATGGTTACCAGGTCAGCTTCAGATAGGGTCCTCTCCACGGTTACCAGGGGGGCTTCAGATAGGGTCCTCTCCATGGTTACCAGGGGGGCTTCAGACGGGGTCAACTCCACGGTTACCAGGGGTCTTCAGATAGGGTCCTCTCCATGGTTACCAGAGGGGCTTCAGACGGGGTCAACTCCACGGTTACCAGGGGTCTTCAGATAGGGTCCACTCCACGGTTACCAGGGGTCTTCAGATAGGGTCCACTCCACGGTTACCAGGGGTCTTCAGATAGGGTCCTCTCCATGGTTACCAGGGGGGCTTCAGACGGGGTCAACTCCACGGTTACCAGGGGGGCTTCAGACGGGGTCAACTCCACGGTTACCAGGGGTCTTCAGATAGGGTCCTCTCCATGGTTACCAGGTCAGTTTCAGATAGGGTCCTCTCCAAGGTTACCAGGGGGGCTTCAGATAGGGTCCTCTCCATGGTTACCAGGTTCAGCTTCAGAAAGGGTCCTCTCCATGGTTACCAGGTAAGCTCAGATAGGGTCCTCTCCATGGTTACCAGGTGGGCTTCAGATAGGGTCAACTCCACGGTTACCAGGGGTCTTCAGATAGGGTCCTCTCCATGGTTACCAGGTCAGCTTCAGATAGGGTCCTCTCCATGGTTACTAGATTCAACTTCATATAGGGTTATCTCCATGGTTACCAGGGGGGCTTCAGATAGAGTCCTCTCCATGGTTACCAGGTTCAGCTTCAGATAGGGTCCTTTCCACAGTTACCAGGGGTCTTCATATAGGGTCCTCTCCACGGTTACCAGGTCAGCTTCATATAGGGTTCTCTCCACGGTTACCAGGGGGGCTTCAGATAGGGTCCACTCCACGGTTACCAGGGGGGCTTCAGATAGGGTCCTCTCCACGGTTACCAGAAGGGCATCAGATAGGGTCCTCTCAATGGTTACTAGATTCAACTTCATATAGGGTTATCTCCATGGTTACCAGGAAAGCTTCAGATAGGGTCCACTCCACGGTTACCAGGTCAGCTTCATATAGGGTTCTCTCCACGGTGTTCAGATAGGGTCCTCTCCATGGTTACCAGAGGGGCTTCAGACGGGGTCAACTCCACGGTTACCAGGGGTCTTCAGATAGGGTCCACTCCACGGTTACCAGGGGTCTTCAGATAGGGTCCACTCCACGGTTACCAGGGGTCTTCAGATAGGGTCCTCTCCATGGTTACCAGGGGGGCTTCAGACGGGGTCAACTCCACGGTTACCAGGGGGGCTTCAGACGTGGTCAACTCCACGGTTACCAGGGGTCTTCAGATAGGGTCCTCTCCATGGTTACCAGGTCAGTTTCAGATAGGGTCCTCTCCAAGGTTACCAGGGGGGCTTCAGATAGGGTCCTCTCCATGGTTACCAGGTTCAGCTTCAGAAAGGGTCCTCTCCATGGTTACCAGGTAAGCTCAGATAGGGTCCTCTCCATGGTTACCAGGTGGGCTTCAGATAGGGTCAACTCCACGGTTACCAGGGGTCTTCAGATAGGGTCCTCTCCATGGTTACCAGGTCAGCTTCAGATAGGGTCAACTCCATGGTTACTAGATTCAACTTCATATAGGGTTATCTCCATGGTTACCAGGGGGGCTTCAGATAGAGTCCTCTCCATGGTTACCAGGTTCAGCTTCAGATAGGGTCCTTTCCACAGTTACCAGGGGTCTTCATATAGGGTCCTCTCCACGGTTACCAGGTCAGCTTCATATAGGGTTCTCTCCACGGTTACCAGGGGGGCTTCAGATAGGGTCCACTCCACGGTTACCAGGGGGGCTTCAGATAGGGTCCTCTCCACGGTTACCAGGGGGGCATCAGATAGGGTCCTCTCCATGGTTACTAGATTCAACTTCATATAGGGTTATCTCCATGGTTACCAGGGGGGCTTCAGATAGAGGGGCGGCAGGGTAGCCTAGTGGTTAGAGCGTTGGACTAGTAACCGGAAGGTTGTGAGTTCAAACCCCCGAGCTGACAAGGTACAAATCTGTCGTTCTGCCCCTGAACAGGCAGTTAACCCACTGTTCCCAGGCCGTCATTGAAAATAAGAATTTGTTCTTAACTGACTTGCCTGGTTAAATAAAGGTAAAATAAAATAAAAAAAAGAGTCCTCTCCATGGTTACCAGGTTCAGCTTCAGATAGGGTCCTTTCCACAGTTACCAGGGTTCTTCAGATAGGGCCTCTCCACGGTTACCAGGGGGGCTTCAGATAGGGTCCACTCCACGGTTACCAGGGGGGCTTCAGATAGGGTCCTCTCCACGGTTACCAGGGGGGCATCAGATAGGGTCCTCTCCACGGTTACCAGGTCAGCTTCATATAGGGTTCTCTCCACGGTTACCAGGGGGGCTTCAGATAGGGTCCTCTCTATGATTACCAGGTCAGCTTCAGATAGGGTCCTCTCCACGGTTACCAGGGGGGCTTCAGTGGGGTAGAGATGGAATGGGGGGGTTTTCTTGGAGAGACTCTGGGGGGTTTTCTTGGCTCCGATGTCTTTGTAAAAAATGACTGGGAGGGTGTCATGGAGAAGGTGTGTGCAGATTGTCTAGGTGTAAATGAGTGCTACCCCAGCTGTCTCATAGGGGAAGTGTGCTGGTAGCTAATAAGCCAGCCATCTCTACCCTGTGGCTCAGACTAATGATTGTACAGCCGTCTGATACAAAAGCTTCAGAGGACTCTTGTCAATTTCTTCTGGTCTGGACAACACTGGATTAAAGCTGCAACCCTGTACCTGCCACTGCACGAGGGTGGGCGAGGGCTGGTGGACATTTCTTCTAGGATCATGGCTTTCCGGCTTCAAGGAGCCCAGAGACTGTTGTACAGTGATGGTTCTAGCAGCCCAGAGACTGTTGTAGAGTGATGGTTCTAGCAGCCCAGAGACTGTTGTACAGTGACGGTTCTAGCAGCCCAGAGGCTGTTGTACAGTGACGGTTCTAGCAGCCCAGAGACTGTTGTACAGTGATGGTTCTAGCAGCCCAGAGACTGTTGTACTTTGACGGTTCTAGCAGCCCAGAGACTGTTGCACAGTGATGGTTCTAGCAGCCCAGAGACTGTTGTACAGTGAGGGTTCTAGCAGCCCAGAGACTGTTGTACAGTGATGGTTCTAGCAGCCCAGAGACTGTTGTACAGTGATGGTTCTAGCAGCCCAGAGACTGTTGTACAGTGAGGGTTCTAGCAGCCTAGAGACTGTTGTTCAGTGGTGGTTCTAGCAGCCCAGAGACTGTTGTACAGTGATGGTTCTAGCAGCCCAGAGACTGTTGTACAGTGATGGTTCTAGCAGCCCAGAGACTGTTGTACAGTGACATTTTAAATGGGTCGACACAGCCTACACAGTGATGAGGAGAGCGGGCTGTTTGGGCTTCGACAAGCCCCTGTTCCTCTTAAAGCTAGAGGGGGGTGATGTGTCTGACCTGACTCCATTCCATGAGTCTGTTATGCAGGCGTGGAGAGTTTTCAATATATCCCGTAAGACCTGCACGCCACCAGGGATGTGGCTTTTTGAATAGCTTCTTTTTCACAACACTGCCACCCAGTCCCATGCTCTGGGTTCAGCCAGCCTACGTTCATTCCTGTTAGGCGTGGGGTGTACCAGGCTGGGTCATCTGATGCGGAGCAGGAGCAGATCGTTGGAGGAGCTGGGAGAAAGAGCGGGGAACCGATTATCTCGCCTACTGAGGAAGGTCGTCTCTGAGGTCTGTGATTCCTTGCCAGTACTTCATCGGCAGTATGTGACTGATACTTCCAATTCCTATTGACGGAGGGTCTGGATGATGTGCTGAATGTTAGTGCTGTGGTGGGGGCATTAGAACAGGACGGAGGGTCTGATGATGTGTTCTCTGTGCTGAATGTTAGTGATGTGGTGGGGGGGGGGGGGATCATTAGAGGAGGATGGAGGGTCTGGATGATGTGTTGATTGTTAGTGCTGCAGCGGGGGGGGGGGGATCATTAGAGGAGGATGGAGGGTCTGATGATGTGTTGAATGTTAGTGCTGTGGTGGGGGGGGGGGGGCATTAGAGGAGGACGGAGGGTCTGGATGATGTGTTGATTGTTAGTGCTGCAGCGGGGGCATTAGAGGAGGATGTGGGGATGCTGCTTTCCTTCCATACCCCGGAGCTGGGGAAGTTCAAGGAGATGGGGGAGTTGAAGGAGCTGGGGGAGATCAAGGAGCTGGGGGAGTTCAAGGAGATGGGGAAGTTCAAGGAGCTGGGGGAGTTCAGGGAGCTGGGGGAGTTGAAGGAGCTGGGGGAGATCAAGGAGCTGAGGGAGTTCAAGGAGATGGGGGAGATCAAGGAGCTGGGGGATATCAAGGAGCTGGGGGAGTTCAAGGTGCTGGGGGATATCAAGGAGATGGGGAAGTTCAAGGAGAAGGGGGAGATCAAGGAGCTGGGGGAGTTCAAGGAGATGGGGGAGTTCAAGGAGCTGGGGGAGTTCAAGGAGCTGGGGGAGTTCAAGGAGCTGGGGGAGATCAAGGAGATGGGGGAGATCAAGGATATGGGGGAGATCAGGGAGCTGGGGGAGATCAAAGAGCTGGGGGAGTTCAAGGAGATGGGGGATATCAAGGAGCTTGGGGAGTTCAAGGAGATGGGGGAGTTCAATGAGATTGAGGAGTTCGAGGAACTGGGAGAGATCAAGGAGCTTGGGGAGATCAAGGAGAACGGGGAGATCAAGGAGATGGGGGAGATCAAGGCTCTAGGGGAGATCAAGGAGATGGGGGAGATCAAGGAGATTGGGGAGTTCAAGGAGCTGGGGAGATCAAGGAACTGGGGAAGATCAAGGAGATGGGGGAGATCAAGGAGATGGGGGAGTTCAAGGAGCTGGGGGAGATCAAGGAGCTGGGGGAGATCAAGGCTCTGGTGGAGATCAAGGAGATGGAGGAGTTCAAGGAGCTGGGGGAGTTCAAGGAGATGGGGGAGTTCAAGGAGATGGGGGAGTTCAAGGAGATGGGGGAGTTCAAGGCTCTGGGGGAGATCAAGAAGATGGGGGAGATCAAGGCTCTGGGGGGGATCGGGGGTGTTTGGTCCAGGTGCCTCCCCAAGAGGCTGTTTGCGATCATTATATAAACTGCCTATTGAAAAGCGCACAGCTGACCTCCAATGGAGGATAATACATGGAGCCATAGCTACCAATATGCATCTGGTACACCTGGACCCTACTGTTGGGGAGGGGTGTCCATTCTGCATCTGGTACACCTGGACCCTACTGTTGGGGAGGGGTGTCCATTCTGCATCTGGTACACCTGGACCCTACTGTTGTGGAGGGGTGTCCATTCTGTGCTGAGTCTGAATCTCTGGCACATCTGTTCTGACAGTGTCCCAGGTTGGTCGGGATGATTGACCTGATCACTACTTGGTTCTCAGCTCTGGGAGAGGTTTTCTCTTCCCAACTGTTTATATTTGGGCTAAAGTACAGGTTTAGTCGAAGGGGTGTAGTTCTCTTAACTTTGTGTCAGGGGGCAGCTAAATTAGTAATATGGAAGACACAAAAGAATGGTGTTCGGGGACAGGGGTCGGTGGACGTGGTGGTGGACGTGGTGGCATGCTGGAGGGGATGTTGACAGTGAGACTGAGGGATGAGTTTGCCTATTACAAAATTGTTAATAACATTGGAATGTTTATGATTATATGTGGTATTCAGAGGCCGTTGTGTTTAGTTACTGTGGAGGAAGAGTTGGTGTTGTGTTGATGTTTAACCATGTATTTGTTTGTTTGAGTGTTTATTGTGTTTATTGTGTTTGTGGGTTCAGATCCAATAAAGTTTTTTTAAAACTCTCTCTCTCTCTCTCTCTTCTCTCTCTCTCTCTTCTCTCTCCCACACTCTCTTTTTTCTCCCTACTCTCTCTCTCTATGCTCTCTCTCTCTTCTCTCTCTCTACGCTCTCTCTCTCTCTACACTCTCTCTTTTCTCTCTCTCGCTACGCTCTCTCTCTCTCTCTTCTCCCTCTCTCTACTCTCTTTCTTCTCTCTAGTCTCCCTCTCTCTACTCTCTTTCTTCTCTCTAGTCTCTCTCTTTATCTCTCTTTCTTTCTTCTCTCTCTCTCTCTCTCTCTCTCTCTCTCTCTCTCTCTCTCTTCTCTCTCTCTCTCTCTTCTCTCTCCCACACTCTCTTTTTTCTCCCTACTCTCTCTCTCTACGCTCTCTCTCTCTTCTCTCTCTCTACGCTCTCTCTCTCTCTCTACACTCTCTCTTTTCTCTCTCTCGCTACGCTCTCTCTCTCTCTTCTCCCTCTCTCTACTCTCTTTCTTCTCTCTAGTCTCCCTCTCTCTACTCTCTTTCTTCTCTCTAGTCTCTCTCTTTATCTCTCTTTCTTTCTTCTCTCTCTCTCTATCTCTCTCTCTCTCTACTCTTTCTCTCTCTGGTTGAATAAGGCACATATCTCTCTGTCTCTTTCTGTTTCAGAGTGTGGAGGTGAACGGGCAGAGTTATAAGATGGAGGGGCTGAAGAAGTTCACAGAGTACTCGTTGCGTGTCTTGGCAGTGAACCGCTATGGCCCTGGGGTCACCACAGAGGACATGAGCATCACCACGCTGTCTGATGGTACGTCAGAACTACACTCACTCTTATTGGTTCACTGTGTGAAACACTCACTCTTATTGGTTCACTGTGTATAGCACCTTTTCCTACTGGTTCACTGTGTGTAACACCTTCTCTTATTGGTTCACTGTGTGAAACACTCACTCTTATTGGTTCACTGTGTGAAACACTCACTCTTATTGGTTCTCTGTGTGAAACACTCACTCTTATTGGTTCACTGTGTGAAACACTCACTCTTATTGGTTCTCTGTGTGAAACACCTTCTCTTATTGGTTCATTGATTGAACTACACTGACTCTTATTGGTTCATTTGATAGAACAATAATCAGGTATGGGCAAAAAATGTCAAAATAAAATGACAATATAGACATATAAAGTACCGTAAATATCAATGTATCAAAAATAAACTACAAAGTACTTGTGTTTTTGTAATGTATTTAACTAAAATATATTTTCAAGGGCCTGAACAACAACAAAATGATCAGTAAGGTCACAAAACTGTTTTACTGCTTTGACTGTGAGATGTTGTTGTTCATCTGCCCTAGTTGAGCAAGTCACTCAGGATAAGCCTTGCTAAATGACCAAAATGTTCCTGTTCATTAGGACACTCAACGGGAAAAAAAACATTGAAAAAACAAATGTTTGAAACCATTCTACGACAGCCAAACGTTTCTTACTGACTCCAGGTAGACCCTCGCTTGTTTCTTCTCATTTCGGTGCCAAAATGAACAGACCCCTTGCGGGGAATTGGTTTAACGTGTGTTTACTGAAAGTCTGTGTCTTTCATGCTTTTCACTTCTGATTGCAGTGAGATAAACAGCTACATAATGAATTAAACTTAATCAAGAATTCATTAAATGGTTTATCCTCTATTACTAAATGTCTCATTGCATTTGACACACATGAGTTACTTGCATGTCACCAGTCAATGTGTTTGAGTACCAAACGGCACCCTATTCCCCTATATAGTACACTACATTTGACCAGACCTTAAGGTGGGAGAATAGAGAATAAGGGGGCCATTTTTTTTTTTTTGGGACACATTCAGTGTATGAATTTTGCACACTTTATTTTCTCGTTAATCAATTTCTGGCTGTGTCAGTCAACTCTGCCAACCCACATGGATCCACGTTGGAATAGTCTGATTACCTGCTCCAGCGCTCCTTAGGAATCAACAGGATATGTGCCAAATGCTATGCCCTATTCCCTACATTTGACCAGGGCCCCATAGTGCTTTGTTCAAAAGTAGTGCACTATGTAGGGAATAGGATGGCCACTCGGGACACTTTCACAGACAGTCTCATCAAACTCGCAGATTAAATGAGTCCCGAAGACATTCCCCTGGGACAGCGTCAAATACTCTTGTTCCATTGGCTGCTTCCCTGTGAACATTTCCTACAGTAAACTACATTAACTGTATAAAGGGGACGTATTTCCCAACCTTCATCCTCCTAAACACAGACTACCTACCTGTAGAGGCGTTGTACTCCAGACTACCTACCTGTAGAGGGGTTGTACTCCAGACTACCTACCTGTAGAGGGGTTGTACTCCAGACTACCTACCTGTAGAGGGGTTGTACTCCAGACTACCTACCTGTAGAGGGGTTGTTCTCCAGACTACCTACCTGTAGAGGGGTTGTACTCCAGACTACCTACCTGTAGAGACGTTGTACTCCAGACTACCTACCTGTAGAGGGGTTGTACTCCAGACTACCTACCTGTAGAGGGGTTGTACTCCAGACTACCTACCTGTAAAGGGGTTGTACTCCAGACTACCTACCTGTAGAGACGTTGTACTCCAGACTACCTACCTGTAGAGGGGTTGTACTCCAGACTACCTACCTGTAGAGGGGTTGTACTCCAGACTACCTACCTGTAGAGACGTTGTACTCCAGACTACCTACCTGTAGAGACGTTGTACTCCAGACTACCTACCTGTAGAGGGGTTGTACTCCAGACTACCTACCTGTAGAGACGTTGTACTCCAGACTACCTACCTGTAGAGGGGTTGTACTCCAGACTACCTACCTGTAGAGACGTTGTACTCCAGACTACCTACCTGTAGAGGGGTTGTACTCCAGACTACCTACCTGTAGATGGGTTGTACTCCAGACTACCTACCTGTAGAGGGGTTGTACTCCAGACTACCTACCTGTAGAAGGGTTGTACTCCAGACTACCTACCTGTAGAGGGGTTGTACTCCAGACTACCTACCTGTAGAGGGGTTGTACTCCAGACTACCTACCTGTAGAGGGGTTGTACTCCAGACTACCTACCTGTAGAGGGGTTGTACTCCAGACTACCTACCTGTAGAGGGGTTGTACTCCAGACTACCTACCTGTAGATGGGTTGTACTCCAGACTACCTACCTGTAGAGGGGTTGTACTCCAGACTACCTACCTGTAGAGGGGTTGTACTCCAGACTACCTACCTGTAGAGGGGTTGTACTCCAGACTACCTACCTGTAGAGACGTTGTACTCCAGACTACCTACCTGTAGAGGGGTTGTACTCCAGACTACCTACCTGTAGAGACGTTGTACTCCAGACTACCTACCTGTAGAGACGTTGTACTCCCCAGGAACAGACTACCTACCTGTAGAGGGGTTGTACTCCAGACTACCTACCTGTAGAGGGGTTGTACTCCAGACTACCTACCTGTAGAGGGGTTGTACTCCCCAGGAACAGACTACCTACCTGTAGAGGGGTTGTACTCCAGACTACCTACCTGTAGAGGGGTTGTACTCCAGACTACCTACCTGTAGAGGGGTTGTACTCCAGACTACCTACCTGTAGAGACGTTGTACTCCAGACTACCTACCTGTAGAGGGGTTGTACTCCAGACTACCTACCTGTAGAGGGGTTGTACTCCCCAGGAACAGACTACCTACCTGTAGATGGGTTGTACTCCAGACTACCTACCTGTAGAGGGGTTGTACTCCAGACTACCTACCTGTAGAGGGGTTGTACTCCAGACTACCTACCTGTAGAGGGGTTGTACTCCAGACTACCTACCTGTAGAGGGGTTGTACTCCAGACTACCTACCTGTAGAGGGGTTGTACTCCAGACTACCTACCTGTAGAGGGGTTGTACTCCAGACTACCTACCTGTAGAGGGGTTGTACTCCAGACGACCTACCTGTAGAGGGGTTGTACTCCAGACTACCTACCTGTAGAGGGGTTGTACTCCAGACTACCTACCTGTAGAGGGGTTGTACTCCAGACTACCTACCTGTAGAGGGGTTGTACTCCAGACTACCTACCTGTAGAGGGGTTGTACTCCAGACGACCTACCTGTAGAGGGGTTGTACTCCAGACTACCTACCTGTAGAGGGGTTGTACTCCAGACTACCTACCTGTAGAGGGGTTGTACTCCAGACTACCTACCTGTAGAGGGGTTGTACTCCAGACTACCTACCTGTAGAGGGGTTGTACTCCCCAGGAACAGACTACCTACCTGTAGATGGGTTGTACTCCAGACTACCTACCTGTAGAGGGGTTGTACTCCAGACTACCTACCTGTAGAGGGGTTGTACTCCAGACTACCTACCTGTAGAGGGGTTGTACTCCAGACTACCTACCTGTAGAGACGTTGTACTCCAGACTACCTACCTGTAGAGGGGTTGTACTCCAGACTACCTACCTGTAGAGGGGTTGCACTCCAGACTACCTACCTGTAGAGGGGTTGTACTCCAGACTACCTACCTGTAGAGGGGTTGTACTCCAGACTACCTACCTGTAGAGGGGTTGTACTCCAGACTACCTACCTGTAGAGGGGTTGTACTCCAGACTACCTACCTGTAGAGGGGTTGTACTCCAGACTACCTACCTGTAGAGGGGTTGTACTCCAGACTACCTACCTGTAGAGGGGTTGTACTCCCCAGGAACAGACTACCTACCTGTAGATGGGTTGTACTCCAGACTACCTACCTGTAGAGGGGTTGTACTCCAGACTACCTACCTGTAGAGGGGTTGTACTCCAGACTACCTACCTGTAGAGGGGTTGTACTCCAGACTACCTACCTGTAGAGGGGTTGTACTCCAGACTACCTACCTGTAGAGGGGTTGTACTCCAGACTACCTACCTGTAGAGGGGTTGTACTCCAGACTACCTACCTGTAGATGGGTTGTACTCCAGACTACCTACCTGTAGAGGGGTTGTACTCCAGACTACCTACCTGTAGAGGGGTTGTACTCCAGACTACCTACCTGTAGAGGGGTTGTACTCCAGACTACCTACCTGTAGAGGGGTGTACTCCAGACTACCTACCTGTAGATGGGTTGTACTCCAGACTACCTACCTGTAGAGGGGTTGTA